>NC_056730.1:540059926-540062426 GCF_019279795.1 Protopterus annectens | reverse complement strand
ATTGAAAATTACAATCTAGTACATCTGTTGTAACATTGCATAAACATCAGTTAATGCATTTCAAATATAAAAAATATATACTTAACACAAAAAAACACTAATGTTAAAATAGTTACCCTATTAAGCAAACTGCTTTCATCCTAAGAAT
Source organism: Protopterus annectens (assembly GCF_019279795.1). Lineage (NCBI taxonomy): Eukaryota > Metazoa > Chordata > Ceratodontiformes > Protopteridae > Protopterus > Protopterus annectens. Next base: position 540,062,278 of record NC_056730.1, on the reverse strand, counting down.
ACTGCTAATAGGTACAGTTTAATTCAGTCCATAATAACAAGTTGCATTACTTTTTAAGTGCCATTTAAGTTATTTGTATTCAAGACAATCTTTCGAAGCTCCCCCTCACATCATGGTTAACATTGTCAACAATATAAAATTAAAACTTTGACCATTCATTCCTCTAATATGTTTAAATAAAGCATTTCAGTCTTCCTTATTTTTAATATCAAAAAGGTGCTGATAGATTCTGACTCAACATTTTTTTCCATTTTTCCTTATAAAAACTAGGACATTCTGTTGACTGTGCTATATATACCACCCTACAACTAACGTAATGGTGACATTGTTTTAGTCACCAAACCCTTCAGTAAAAAATGTCATCCCTTACAATGCCCAGAGGGTTTCATACCAGTGTATTTTCTCCCTGCCTTGAATCTTTCTAAAATATTCCAAAAACAAGCGTCCTTCCTATGCACAAATTTAGGATACAGACCTAGTCATTGAAACTGTTTCCTATTTATAGAAAAAAACATTTCAGTTTTTGCAAATAACCTCTTTAATACTAGCAAAGTCCTTATAGTAGGTCAGAATCACAGCCTTACATATTCATTGTTGTTTGTTGTTGTTTACTATAAAACTCTACACCAATCATTCCAATCAAAGGGTAATATACATCATTTTGCCTTTTTGACTTCACTTTATCAGGAATGGTGTCTATAAATGAAATAGGTTAACCCCTTTTTTTTGTAAAATTTGACTCATCATGTTCATCCTCAAATACATTCTTTTGGGAGACCATCCTGACCAACCTGACCATCTGACCAATGCCTTCTTTTGGTAGCTAGGGTGCCAACTAGCAAAATGAAATAGTGAATTTGAGAAGGTGAGATTGTTATAAATATTTGATTTCAAACTTTTTACCTTCTTTGTTTGGAAATCAACACATCTAAGTAACTTATCTCAGCTAATGAAAAATTCATTGTAAACTTCAAAAATGAGGTTGAACTGTTGATGTAAATTAATCATTTGTTTAATTTGTCTATACTATTTTCCCAAAATAAAACAATATCATCCAAGAAGTGCCCGTACAATGACCAAGCGTTATTATATTATATTATATTATATTATATTATATTATATTAATGAAAGCCTGCACCCATAATAATGATAATTCAGAAAAAGCCCTTTCAACAACAATTATGGGTCAGGCTCTGCTGAGAATCTGAACACTCTTAATTTTTGAACAAAATGAGTCCCTCAAGAGATCCTAGAAGGTAAAAACAGGGACAACGGAAGAAGTGATGCTACTCTGAAGGAGACTCCAACATGGATGAAACAATGAGAAAAGAACTATCAGCAAGGGGAAATGAGGAACATGAGAGAAACAAAGTATAGGAGGTAGAGTGAATTTTGGTTATCTATAGTTTGCTACAGTTTAAAAACAAGATCTTTTTAAATCTAAAATAGGAGCACTGTAGCACTCCATGCCAGCAGAGTATAAACTGTAAGAACTGTTTGCTACATTTATAGCAAACAGTTTGCTATCATTTAAAAGAAGAATTGTTTTCTTAAATAAAATATGTTGAAAGTGGGGTGGGGGTAGGGTACAGAAACATGGCTGGGGCATTAGGGCAGGAGGCATGTCGTGCATCTGGCAACCTGTTTGGTGTGTTAGCAGAAGGAATGCCCATTTTTTTAAGCTGTTCACTGGAATAGATGCAGAGGAAAGGGGGTGTAGATCTGAAAGTAATGAGATGAGCGCTTATAATGTAGCAATCAGCTGATTACAGTGAAGGGTTTTTTTTTTCCTCTTCACTTGAAGAGCTGGGGGGGGGGCAATGGTTCATAGTATCAGTCCAGGGCACTGGTTGAACCAGTTATGCATCTGTGTGTGTGTATACATACACACACACACACACACACACACACACACACACACACACACACATATATTTTATATATATATATATATATATATATATATATATATATATATATATATACATATATATTTATTTACTTATAGGTATATAGCTATAGATATACGCATATTTATGTGTGTGTGTGTATATATATATATATATATATATATATATATAGATATACACATATATATATATATATATATATATATATATATATATATATATATATATATATATATATATATATATATATATATATATATATATATATATATATATATATATATATATATATATATATATATATATATATATATATATATATATATATATATTGGTCTACTTCAGTAGACGGAAAGACCACATTACTGACAGTTAAAACACCGAGCCCAAAACAATGAAACCAAACAACACCGAAACTTTAGAAAGCCGACTCCCAAAATAC
>NC_056730.1:540007426-540057426 GCF_019279795.1 Protopterus annectens | reverse complement strand
CTAGAAAAGTTCCAAAGAAAACGGTCCACATGGTGGTCGAGGATGGCAGTATAAAAAGTCTTAATAACTTATCACAAGCGCTTTCACCCTGATGCAAATGCAGGGCTTTTTCAAGTATAAAACAAGAAATACATCCAGTATTCCCATTTAAATATCTCCTTCCATGAAAAAGGCGCCAAAAACATTTTAACATTTAAAGCAACATTTCAAATAAAAACACAATTGCTCTACCAAGCATCATTAGTTGTGAGCATATTCATAATACCTTAGGTATAGAATATTTTTATGCATATATACATACATATATTGTAAACTTGTACTGAAAGTATACTATTGTCAATGTTCATGGATCAAAATCTTAATAATAATTGTGGTATAAACTTCAAACTGATTCAAATATAGTGTGTATTTCTTATAATTTCTCCGCACTTTTTACCAGGTATGGCTTATGAGGGTGGTGTATGAGATCTCCTGGGAGGTCTGATGTGGACAGGGTTGCCAGATGTCCCTATTTGGGCGGGACTGTCCCGAGATCAGCAGCCTGATCCCGAGTCCCGCACTGCCGGTTTAAATCCCGGGCAGCCTCCGCTTTGTTTTGTTTTTTTTTTTTGATTGGCCTGTATACCGGCATACGGGCCAATCAAAAATCGCTAAACACGGAGATTCTTGTGTTTAATGTGGAAGTTCCGCATCAAAACATTGCAAAACAGAGCTACTTCTGTTTAATGCGGAACTGCGATGTTCCGCATTAAACAGAAGTAGCTCTGTGCTTAGCGATTTTTGATTGGCCCGTATACCCATATACGGGCCAATCAAAACATCGCAAAACAGAAGTAGCTCCGTGTTTAGCGATTTTTGATTGGCCTGTATACCGGTATACGGGCCAATCAAAACATTGCAAAACAGAGCTACTTCTGTTTAATGCGGAACTGCGATGTTCCGCATCAAACAGAAGTAGCTCTGTGTTTAGCGATTTTTGATTGGCCCGTATACTGGTATACGGGCCAATCAAAACATCGCAAAACAGAAGTAGCTCCGTGTTTAGCGATTTTTGATTGGCCCGTATACCGGTATACGGGCCAATCAAAAAATCGCAAAACAGAGCTACTTCTGTTTAATGCAGAACTGCGATGTTTCGCATTAAACAGAAGTAGCTCTGTGTTTATTTATTTTTGATTTGCTCGGGCCAATCAAATAAAAAATAAACACAGAGCTACTTCTTTTTAATGCAGAGCTCTGATGTTCTGCATTAAAGACATGGAAGACCTTTTTTTTTTTTTTTCTTTTTTTTATTAGTCTTCACTTACAGTGAAACACCTTTTTTTTTAGTCTTCACTTTGTTCCTGCCTGGCCAGTCGGAAATCTGGCAACCCTAGATGTGGATGACCCCTCCAAGGAACTGTTTACCCAGTGGATGAGAAAAGACAGGGGTGTGGGCAGGAAGGTAGCTGAAGTATGAATCTTTAAGGATGAGTATGAAAGGCCTTTGTCAAAGTGATTTTCCAGATAGGACAAGATTACAGGTATCTTGGCCCTTATGGGGTCCTGATTACACTGTTCACACATTTTCCTGTATAGGGGTTTCCTGGTGTTTGGCCTTCTGGCTTTCCTTAGGATGTCCTGCACCACCTTATGTAGGGAGGTGCCCATCCCCCTGGTTAAGGTATCCTCCAGGTTGACGGAGGGTTTGCTGGTTGGGGTGTATCATGTATCCCTTGTTCTGAGTTAGAAGATCTAGACTCTGTGGTAATATCCAAGGGTTGTTCTGGTTAGCTTAAGAAGAAGAAGGTACCAGTGTTGCCTTGGCCAGTCTGGAACTATAAGCATGACCCTTGGGTGTTCTTCTCTGATTTTTTTTTTTTTTTTGGAGAACCCTAGGAAGTACAGGTGTTGGTGGGAAGGCATAGATGAATAGGCCTGCCCAGGTGAATGAGAAAGCATCTGTTCTCCAGGCTGAAGAAGTCTTGTTCATGGAACAGAACTTTTTCAATTGTGTGTTCTCCCTGGTAGCAAAGAGGTCCATCTGTGGGGTCCCACATTTCTCAGCTATGCTGAGAATGATCTCTCAATGCAATGGCCACTAATGGGGGTCTACAGGCTTCTGCTGAGATGGTGTGCCAGTTGGTTGTGCACACCCATGTGGTACTGAGCCTAAAGGTGCACTCCCATGGAGTGATCTTTGTTCCCCACTCTCATTGCTAGGAGACAGAGAGGGAAGGAATGGGTTTCCCCTTGTTTTTGTACCACATGACTATGGTTTTGTCTGTATCCATGACTAGCACCTCTGGTTTCAATTTCTCTCTGAGTGCTAGTAAAGCCTTTTGTGCTGCCTCTAGTTCCTTTACGGTATGTGTTTGTCTTTAATCCTGCATTCTCACTTCCATTGAGTCTGTAACTAGTTGAAGATTACTCCTCAAGCTGTCTTTGATGCGTCTATGGTTGAGTGTGTTGCAAAGCTGAATGGTAAGCCTGGGTTTAGAGTGCAGGTCTTAGTCCAACATGTAAATTCGCCTTTGAGGCCAGGTATCAGCCTTATCTTGGTAGATAGTGGTTGTGCATGCCTTTTCCACACATTTTTGAGGTACTATTGTAATTCCCTCATGTGTAACCTGGCCAGGGAAATCATGAGAATGAAAGAGGCCATCTAGCCCAGTGCCCGGAAAAACTGTCTGGCTGTCCATAATTTTTTTGAAAGTTATTGGTCAGGAGTGATACCCTGTCTGGAAGTTAGAAGGCCTTTTGAAGGGTACAGTACAGTAGGGCCCATAAGAACAGTATTCTGGTTGTGAGTAGAGTTTGGAATTCTTGGTGATTTATGGTGTTTCACAAGAAAGTGAATATGGTGTGGGTGAACATCAAGTCTGTGCTGAGTACTGCCAGGCTTGTAGACTGGATGAGGCAATCGTCCAGATAAGGAGGAATTAGTACCCCTTGTTTTCTGCAGTAGGCAATGTGTGGAGTTAAGCATTTTGTGAATATTCTGAGAACATTAAACAAGTCAAAGGGGCAGAGCACAAATAGAAAATGTTTGGAACTTGCTCTGATGCTCAAGAATCTTCTGCTTGATTATTCAAATGGAATATGCAAGTATGCATGTTTTAGATCTAGAGTCCCCATGAACAAATCTGGGGAAAACCTGGGCAAGAGCTACTGTGAGTCAGCATCCTTAATATGGGAACCTCCAGGAATAAGGTGAGGGTAGATAGGTCCAGAACATAACAGAATAAAAATTTAGGAAGATCAAAGTCGGGAAGATTAATGGACGCCATACCATGTGGAGAACCTCTTTTCTTGGGCTAGGAACAGTTTTGAGTAAAACCCCCTTCCTATTTGATGTAGAGGCACTGCTTCCACTGACCCCTGTACACATAGTGTTTCTATATCTGGAAGAGCCGCTGCATTTTGGAATAGTGGTACATCTGAGAGCCTGAATATTTTGGGGGGGGGGTGTATGAATTTGAGTTGACATCCTCTTGAAATAACATTTAGTACCCACTGGTTTGAATTAATGAGACACTGATTTTCTCTGAATAGTGCCAATCTTCCTCCAAGTCTGAGAACAGGTTGGGGGTGTGGCCATGAAAGAGTCATGACTGCTACCTACTAGGGACCTGTGGGGTAGAAGTCCCTGGTCTTGAAGAATTACAGTGCTATTGCCTGAGTCTTTGGCGCTGACTCTGGTCCCCTTCCCTGTGAGCCTTTCTTTGACCTGCTCTGGGTTGGGAAGGGAAGGGCCAGTGTTTAGCGGGATAGTTTCTACTGAAACATTCGGGCTGCACCTGCAAAAAATCTTTGACTGTCTGCATTGACTTAGCTTTGTCCTCCATTATTGTGAGAACTGCCTCTGCTTTAGGGCTGAAGAGGAGCTCCTTATCTAAGGGAGCATTCAAAAGATTGGATTTAACATGCTCCAGGAGGGCTTGTTCCCTTAGCAATGTGTGCCTCCTAATGACAAATCCAGTAGTGCGACCCTGTTGGCAGCCTCCAAAGCATCAAATTCACAGTGTAAGGAATGCTTGGCTACTTGTGAAGTGGAGTTGTAAATGTCCAGTAATTCATTAGATGAGCTCTTACTTTCAATGGTGAAAAGCTTTTGTCTCATCTGTTCCAGTAGTTTTATTGTATTTCATTATGTGGAACTGGAAATTTAATGTCCTCATAGATAAGAGTGGCAGAAGTGTATACTTTTTGGCAGATCTATTAAGGGCTCTGTCTTGTTTATCAGTTGGTAGGGCAGTTCTGGATGTGCTGGCTCTGGCACCTTTGGGTCTAGGAATGATAACTTCTGGATCAGCTGAAGGGTTTTTAAAAAGGTGCTTATGCTAATCCATAACCCTGTAGAACCTGTCAGACATACTGGGTGTAGGAGGGAGGGAATCTGGTTTCAAGGAGGGTTCCTGGAAAACATCATCAACCACCTTCAAAACTGGAGGAACAGCGAGAGGTTTATGTTCCATGAGTCTGAGAAATTCCTTGACTCTTTTCTTAGATTGAAGGTAGTCCTGCTCTTCCCAATGAAAATGATCCACCAGGGAGTGTAACGTTTCTCCAAAGGATAGAGTCTCAGGAGGGGAGAGAGAAGGCAAAGTTTTCTCTGAATCAGACTCTTCAAAGGATGCCAAAGAGGGAAGCTCTTCAAAAAGTGAATCCTATTTTTTAGAGTCCTCCACTGACTCAAAAGAATCAGTAAGAACCTCTGGGACTGGATCGCTTTTCCTTTTCCCTTAGGGGATTTCAGGGGGAGGATGTCTGCTCCTAACCAGGGAAAGAATATCCTCTGCTAAGCTAATCAAATCCTGCTGATAGAACTGAGGCTGGGAGCTGGTAGGCCTGGAATAGAAAGAAGTTGGCTTCTTGGCAGCAGTCCTTAGTTTAGGCCTGGGGACGTCGGAAGCACAGGCACATGTATACTTTGGAAATGGGGTGGTACTGCTCTGGTTACCAGAAGCAGAGGCCTGCAAAGCTGTTCCAGACCTGACGATCAAATTTAAATCTAAGATTTGTGCTGATGTTGAGGGGCCCAATGGTATATTGGACTCTGAATGGGTCTTGATAGAGGCCTTTTCCATCACCTCAGTTGTGGGAGGGGACTGCAAAAGCACCTCACTGACTTCCATGATAACCAGCCTTGGAGGGCAAGTAGATACTGAACAGATGACTTCAGAAGGCTTGAGTTTGGGCTGTTTGCATTTAGGAAGATTGACGTCGGGAAGATTAACAGATGCCATACCATGTGGAAAACCTGATTACTCATTAACGATCTTAGCTAAAATGGATGCCCTATAACAAATAGTCCTGGAACTGAATTAGGTGCAGAAACAACAATTAGGGACGTCATAATCTGGACCCAGACATGTAACATAGAAAGAGTGGAAGTCTCAGTGTGGGATTTGTATACCACAACAGAGACAATTGTTAACTTTCTCTGACATTAGTTTAAAAAAAGAAAGAGTTCTCCAATGGGGTACTTAGCTTTCTGAAGTTTCTCTCTGGTGCGGACTGACTGACACATGTACTGGATGTCTACTTTGGGCTCTGACAGCAAGAAAGAACTGAGGCCATAACATCAGTGGACTCCACTTATACCCCATCATACTGACATCAGGTTAAGGCGTCCACCAGTTGTAGGAGAAGGGAAAATTATTACTCTGGTAGTCGAGCCGACCAAGAACTTCCATGGCAGAAAATCCCACAGATCAGGACTGCAACAGTGAAACACGAAGATATCCTCAGATTTAAAATGTGTTATTAACTATAAATCTCAAAAATAACCATATATGTAACACAAGATATCATAATGACCAAGGACAAAACCAAAAGTAAACTGAAAAATTACTGCAAAGGAAAAAGCCAGCACAGCACAATGATGGTGATTTTGTAATTTAACTGATTTCAAGCAAACAATAAATTAGACAACAGGAGGAAAAACCTGTTGGTTTTACAATTAACTGATTATTCAAGTTAAAAAGATGCACGGGATGATGAGCCAATGGGCATCATGAACCCGTTGTAGGAACAGTACTAATACGTCTGCAAAAAAGAACAAACAGTATTAACTAGAATGGAGCTGAAAAGTGAAATTTTAGATGATTTGTAGAAAAAATAAGAGAAACTTGGAAGAAAATCACAACAGAAACAGGAAAAATTATGAAGACAACAGAAAGAGGAATGTTTTACAGAAACATCAGGAGAAGAAAAATTATGAAGACAACAGTAAGGGTAATGTTTTAAGAAGAAATAAAAATTAGCAAATGTATGAAAGGAAAAAAGAGATGGCCATATTTATTAAGAAAAATGAGACCTGATACTGGAATAAAAGTATATGAGCACTTTATACATTAATCAAAACGGTCAAAAATCAGATTAATAAAACCAACAAATGAACAATAAGGGAATTAAAACAAAACAAAACATTACTTGACTATGATGACAACATGATGAGTCACAAAAAGATCAAAATGAATACAAACCAACCATTAAACAAACACTGTGAATAAACTACATAGCAAATTATGTGAAAAAAGCAGAACACCACATTGTATACACAAGAAAAAAAAACAACAAACCATTGACCAAGGCAAATATAAATGTGAATTATTACAAAATTGCCATCATTAACTGTGTTTATGAGAATACATATACCATCCACATAAGTGGTCACTAATTACACAGATTCTACATAGAAAGGCCCCAGACATAACCACAGTAATCTTGGATCCCTGTTTCTTCAAAATCAGAAAAACTGAAGCCATCCCTGTTAAAGGTCAAAGACAAAACACTGTATGAAAACACATAACTTGATTGCATACTGTCAGCTAAGTGTCACAGCAAATTTTGACAAATGCAACAGAATTTCACAAAGCAGTAATCCAAAAGACAGATAGGTAGCAGCTAGACAGTTTGTGGAATACAGTGAAACAAAATGGTCAGAGATATAACTGCCACGAAGAAAAAAGTCAAACAGAAGTGGCAATATTTCGATTTTTCTGGAACTGATACTGAACATGACATTTTCCTCTTCAGCTCTTTTACTTCCATGCTCCTTATAGCATGCCATGGTATCCCCTGCAAAGGGACAGGAGCTGAATGGATGAGCTGTCCTCCAAGTATCCAAGAAGATTGTCTTTGCTCTCATCAGCATTTCAGCAATAAAAAATATCTATCAAGCCCTTAAACCTGCTCCTATTGGCTGCTGTGAGCACCCACATCATTGTGAGTTACCTTGTGACTTTTCTTTGTTGTGAGAACTTCCAACAACGAGCTACAATCGCTGCCCTTATTAGTTTTCAATCACCAAGCCCACATCCCAAGTCCTAGCCATTTTGGTGATGTGTATGCCTTCACTTTCATGGTAACATCTGGCAGATCAAAACTACTACTCCCTTCCCCAGGACTGCTTTGCTAGTGCTGCCCACTCATTCTCATCCACCCTGTCCAGCTCTTCCAGCAAAAAGCCCACTGGTATAATTCATGTTACCTGAGTTATAGTCAAGGCTTTATCCCTTGATGCCACAGTGTCAAGCGGTATTGAACCTGATATGAATTAGCATTTTATAACGGACACTAAAAAACATTACCACTAGATCAGCATGCTTCAAACATGTAATAAACACTGCAAAATAAATTGAATACAACCACCAAAAGGTGCTCCTCAAATAACTAGATCTTGCAAAACAAGTAACACATAGCTAATGAAACACTTGAAGTAATATTTCTTGGTAAAAGCAATATATAAATAGTAATTTCAAAGTAACATTAAAGTAGAAATAACTCACAAGAAGAGGGTTCTTGTAATACTAATAAACTGCAGACAGTTTGATATGCCAGTGTAATGTGCTTAGAAGGAAAACTTACACAAGAAATTCTTCCATAAACAACAGCAGTAGGCAAAACATGTAATTACTAATGTGCCTTAAACGCTATTTTGTGGTACAGGATACGGACTTCAGCTGTGGCTGCCCTACAGAAAAAAATGTAAAGAAAAGTTTTGAGAGTGGAATTGTGATTTATCAGTGTGACTTTTTTATCTCTGGCCTGTAGTTTCTCGTATTGTTTCATATAAGTTTGGAGAAGATTAAAAGAAAGGTAGCATAAACACTAGAACTCACAAAGGGGGATAATGGAGGGGACTACACTGTATAGAACAGCTGAAGGTGATGAATTTTCATACATTTGGTGCAGAAGACAAACAGGGACATAATGGAGGTAATCAGACTCATCAAAGTTATAGGTGGAGAAAAAGCAGGGGCATATATGATATTTTATCATACAAATGACCTTGAGAAGCCACAATCTCTTAGTAAAAGAATTAGTAAAGCAGATAAAGAATTCAAAGGTAAGCCAGGAAAAGGAATGTACTGCATAAAGTGGAGCTGTTGCTGCATAATAGTTAAGGATGATGATGGTAATCCTACATCAAGAGATTATTTTGAGACAAAGCTTTTTTTTTAGATTTGTTTTTTGATCAGTAGATGGAAGCAAACTGCAAATACTGCTGGCATTATGTGAATTAATGTATCAATACATATATAAACACGTGAGTATTTACTTATTATTAGTAGTATTACCACACACAGGTGGCCACGGTGGTGCAGCGGTTAGCGTTGCCACCTCACAGCAAGAGGTTCTCCGGTTCGATTCTTGGCTGGGGTGTCTTCTGTGCAGAGTCTGCATGTCCTCCCTGTGGTCGCGTGGGTTTCCTCCTGGTGCTCCGATTTCCTCCCACATCCCAAAGACATACAGTAGGTGGATTGGACACTCTAAATTGGCCCTAGGTGTGAGTGTGTGCATGTGTGTGCCTTCTGTGGAAGGTTGGGTGTCGGGCTGGCAATTCAACACTGTAAAACTCCACTGCCAATCATAAGCAGACAGATGACCGGCTGTGGCGACCCCTAACCGGGAAAAAGCCGAAAGAAGAAGAAGTAGTATTACCACACACACACACACACACACACACCTCTGTAATTCACAAGCTCAGTATCAGAGTGCCCTAAAACTTGGAGGATGTGTGGTAATACAATGATATCTATTCAATGCACAATACAGTATGTGGAATTGCACTTATCAACTGACATGATTTTCTGTTACACAATCATTTTGGTGGAATGTATTTTATGTGTGTAATGAACATATTTAGCAACAATGTGTACAATGAACATATTTAACAGCAGTTAGCCAGTCTGGTCGCATTAACCCTTTAAAATACTGAACTGCAAATACCTGAAGAAATTATCCCTAATGCACACATTCCTGAATGCACAAAACACCACCACCACCAATATTGAAATAAACTACTCAAATAAAAATACAATGTAAATGTTTTATGCACACCCACTTACCACCAAAATTTAAATATACCTTGAATATACAACTCCATGGTGACACAAATATGAAAAACAAATACCCTGCCCAGATGATAGGACTGCTGGTACACATTTAAACATCACACAAGCAGTGTGTTCTATGAAAACCAGCAACATAAACAAGTAACATACATTACATACATCCAAACGCACGCACACACACACACACACACACACACACACACATGCACACACAAACACATACCTTCAAAAACAGCACCACTAATAAAAAATTAAAACAAAAATACAGTTGATCACATTATATAAGAAATAAAAAATTCAACATTTACTTACATTCAACATTAGTGACTGCAGTATGTATACAGAATAGTTGTGTAAGAACTTACCATAACCTTAGATGTTCTTCTCTTCTACGTTGCAGTATTCATAACAGTAGGGAGTTGCTGCTCACAGTGCCACCGTCCGGCCAGTATACCAAAGTTCTTGCTTTAGGAGGGTACATGTGATGTCTCTTACCAGGGCCATAAACCAATGTTAGGTATAAAAGTGATGTCTGCACGTACCCTCATCAGGATTGTTTTGCCACATACAGTAATGCTTCTGAGGTTTGACCAGGAGGGTCCTAATATGAGACCCTTAGACTTACACGTAGGCCAGTCCCCGGAGTAGGATGGCTATGTAGGTTGAGAGCAGGAGAGATGATGGCAATGTGTCCACAGGTGATACCTGGGGTAGTAATCAGAGAGAGACAGGGAGTAAGTGGGTGGGACTGAATACTGCAACATAGAAGAGAAGGACATCTAAAGTTATGGTAAGTCCTTACACAACTATTTTATGTCCTTCTATTCTCATGTTGCAGCACTCATAACAGTACGGAGAGTACCAGAACTTTAAGTATGAACCTGGGAGGAGGAAGGGGTCCTGTGCTGTAGGATAGTCCTGGGAAATCCTGCTTTAGCATGGGATGCTATGTCCAGCTTGTAGTGTTTGGTGAAGGTGTGTACTGAGGTCCAAGTAGCTGCTTCTAAAATGGAAGAGGAGTCTATGCCTTTGAAAAAAGGCAGTAGAGGAAACAGCTGCTCTAGTAGAATGAGGTTTAATATTACCTTGTAAGGATTTCCCATGGTGGGAGTAGCATAAAGAAATTGAATTAGTGATCCATGAGGCAATGGTCTGCTTAAAGACAGCTTTTCCTAGAGCTCAGGGATGGAAGGAAATAAACAGTTGATCTGACTTCCTGATATCTTTGGTTTTGTCTAAGTAATATCGAAGTTGTCTGTGTACATCCAGGGAATGTAGGGTCCTTTCTGAGGCATTTTGTGGATGAGGGCAGAAAAATGGTAAGTTAATGGATTGATTCAATGAGAGTTCATTAACTACCTGGGGCATGAAGGAAGGGTTTGTTCTAAGGACTACTCTGTCCTTGTGGGAAACAAGGTAGGGAGAGGTGGCCATAAGGGCTTGGATCTCTGAAACCCTCCTGGCGAAGGTGAGGGGTCCTAGCAGAACTGTTTTCAGTGTGCATAATTTCAGGGAAACAAGAGTGTGCTGGTTCAAAGGGGGGCAAGGTTAGTTTTTCTAATACAAAATTTAGGTCCCATGGAGGAGGGATGGGTCTCCATGTGGGTTTGATGTGGAGGACTCCCTTCAGAAAAAGTTTGACTTCCAGTCTGGATGCCAGAGGGGGTGAAATGGGCAGACAGATGGAAATGGCTGACAAATGGACTTTGACTGAAGAACATGTTAGTCCTGATTGGAGTAGCTCACACAAGTAGGATAAGACCCTTGGTATAGGAGTAGTGAGGGGGTCCTGATTGTTCCTATGACACCAACTGGAGAATCTGTGCCACTTAACTACATAGTTTCTCCTAGTGCTAGGTCTTCTGGCCTCCTGCAGAACACCGAGTACAGCCTCTGAATAAAGGTGTCTGTAAGGGATTAGAATCCTATCACCCATAAGGTCAATTTTAGGTTGTTCACCTGTGAGTGTAGCAAGGATCCCTTGTTCTGTGTGAGTAGGTCTACACGATGGGATAACCTGTGGTGATTGCCCTTGGCTAGAGAATGTAGGAGGGGAAATCAATGCTGTCTTGGCCAAAAGGGGGTCACCAGCAGGATTTTTGGTTTGTCCTTCTGAATTTTTAGGAGGACTTTTTGAATTAGAGTGAAGGGGAAAGGTCGTACAGGTACAACACCCCAACAGAAGGAGAAGGTGTCCACTTTCCAAGCTTGTGGATGTGGGTTCTATGTGCAGAAGTTGGGCATCTGCCTGCTGAGTGGGGAGGCAAACAGGTCTGCTTGTGGAATACCCCACCTGTGTATCAGGTCTATTAAAACCTCTCTCTGAAGCATCCATTCGAGAGAGGGGGCAGAAGTTCTGCTGAGTGTGTCTGCCATAACCTTCTCTGCTGAGGGGATATACATGGCTAATAAGTGGACCCTGAAAGAAACAGCTAGGTTCCACATCTGGATGGCCAGGCTGCATAGTGGGTAGGACCTGGTCCCCCCTTGTCTATATACCACAGGACAGTCATATTGTCTTACTTTTAGGGTTCTTGGCAGGATAGAGGAGTTGAATGTTAAAAGGGCTAACAGCAGTGCCCTCATTTCCTTGATGTTGATGTGGTCCTTTATCCTTAGAGTAGACCATTTTCCTTGTACTGAGAGGTGCTGTTGGTTTGTTTGTAACACTGCACTCCAGCCCAGATCTGTAACATCTGTGGAGAGCTGTTGTTGTGGGGGTGGAATTTAGAGGTTGGTCCCCAGGTTGGTCTGCATTGCAGAGATCCACCACTCAGTCTCCTTTTTTAGGCACAGGAGAAGTGGAATTGGAGAGTCCAAGGGTTGGGAGTGTTGGGTCCATAGGTTTTTCAACACACAGTGAATTTTGTGCATGTGGAGTCTTGCTAACAGCAGCATGGGTATGAGGGATGCCATGTGGTCTAACACTCTCAGGAATTCACGAGCTGTCAAGGCATTTTGGATAAGGATCTGACTGAAGTACAGGCAGAGTTCCTGAATCCTTTGGTCTGGGATAAAGGCTTTCATGCAGTCTGTGCAGAGTCCGCACCCCAGGAAAATCAAGTCCTGTGAGGGGATCAGGTGAGATTTTTCTACATTTAGTGTGAACCCCACAAGAGAAAGGGTGTTTGACACCTGTTGTAAATGAAGATGTAGGAGTTGGTGGTCTTGATGAAGGATGAGCAGGTTGTCCAAGTATGGATATATTTGTAAACCCTGGGTCCTGCAATGAGCAATGAAGGGAGCTAGACACTTTGTAAACACACAGGGGGCAGTGGAGAGATCAAATGGTAATGCAGAGAATTGAAAATGACAGCAGCCTACTGAAAATCTGAGGAATTTCCTGTAATCTGGATGAATGGGGATGTGGAGGTAGGCATCCATGAGATTTAGTGCTACCATGAATGCCTGGGAGGGGATCAGAGGAAAGAGAAGTGGTAAGGTGATCATTTTGAAACTGGGAACGTGAAGGAAGAGGTTTAGAAAGGATAGATCCAGGATGGGTCTCCAAGGACCCTCTTTCCTTGGTACTAGAAACATTCTGGAATAAAAACCTGTGCTTCGTTGAGGGGTGGGCACTGGTTCTATGGTGCCTTCATTTAAAAGTTGCTGGATGATGGGTGGGAACAGGTGGATTTGTTTTTTTTGGTGGTTGGGGAATACCTTGGAAAGGTGGGAGCATCCACCAAGTCATGTAATATCCTCTCTGGATGATGGAGAGGACTCATTGTTCTGCTGTTAGTATCCACCAGGAGGGAAGGGAGAGGGTGAGGAAAGGGATAAAAGTGTTGCTGGATGCAAGGGGGGTGAGTCACAGTTGAGGAGGCCTGGATTGGTCAGACTGACTCCGAAAGGGTGTGGTGGAGGAGCTGGTGGGAAATCTGGGGGTAGAAGTCTTCCTCGGCTGTCTGCGTCCCTTTGATTGTGGCACTGAATGAAAAGATTGCCTTCTAACAAAGGAGGGCTTCTGAGGGTAATTACTATGATATCTAGGAATAGGGGATACCAGAAGGTGTTTGAGGTTCTGTAATTCTTTACCCTTCTCTTGGAGGGATTTGAGAAGCTCAGCAGAAGTTTTGCCGAAAAGGGCCTTATTGTCTACGGGTGCATCCAGTAGTTTAGTTTGAACGTCCATGGGTAGGGGCTGAAGCCTTACCCGGGAGTAAAATCAAAGTACTGATCCAGAAACTGCAGCTTTGGATGAAGCTTCCACAGCATCATAACTGCACTTAATAGAGTGCCTGGTCACTTGGGATGCTGTGGAGAGGAGTGAATGTAATTGTGCTCTGATGGGGGAATCCTGAACCTCAGACAGAAGGGTAGAGGCTTTAGAGATGGTATCTAGAACATACCTTGCCATGTGTGTTTGGTAGATCAAGGCCCTAATGGCGAGAGTAGAGGAGGTATATACCTTTTTCCCCTGTCCTGTTCATAAATTTACTGACTTTATCAGTTGGGTAAAGAGCAGTAAAAGGTAGTTGTCCAGATGTTTTATCTGCAGAAACAGCTATAACAGCTGGGTCTGCTGGAGGGTTCCTGAAAAGAAACTGTGTGTCTTGGGGACCCTATAAAATGGATCAGGTCATTTAGCTGCTGGGGGTTGAGAGTCAGGAGACTGTGAAACAGCTAGGAAGGCATCCTGAAAAGCAGGCAGTAAGGGAGGCACAGCTGAGGGAGAAAGTTGTTCCATCTGTAAAAGGTCAAAGTACCTTTTCTTGGAGTCTGAAACCTCAGAGGCCTGCCACTTAAAATGTTTCCTCATGAGGGAGATTGTATTCCCAAAGGTGAATTCTTCCCCTGGGGATTCAGGAAAAATTGAATCCTCCTCTGGTGTAATGAATTCCTTGGGGGATTCAATTTGTATTTCACAGGAGAAGGACTCTTCAGAAGAGGAGTAGTCTTCCTCAGACACATGGAGGAGTGGCTGAGGCGTGAAAGTAGAGGGAAGTTGTTGTGTTTGTAAAGCCTGAAAGGCCTTAAACAGACTTTGAGAGAATGATTCCCAACCAGGCATTGGTAGAGGTTCAGAGTGCTTGGTTTTTTGTTTCCTTTTCAAGGGAGTCGTACGAGCAGACAGAAGAAAAGCGGATGTCGGCCTAGCATTAATTGGAGGAGCAGAGGCTTCCAAAAATGCGAGCCATGGTTCCCCTCCACCATCAGACTCTGATGGCTGAATTACCTCAGCGGACATACCTTTGGTTTCCTGCACCCCAGCTTTTGTTAAGGTTCCCGGGCCTGCTTTGGTAACTGTCATCTGAATGATCTATGGGTCTTCAATCACCTCTAGAGCCTGCTCGAATGCCTGAGGTGCAGCCTGGAATTCTGGCCTAACTTTTTTCGCTGGCAGTGTACTAGATGAGATTTCTTTTCATTTATGGTGTACCCCAGTGAGGTTAGAAGTTTCTTTACAAATGCTAGATGATTTAGTAGCATGTCCTGGCTTTCTGCCAGAATTAGACAATTATCAAGGTATGGGTATATTTGAATATTTCTTTGTCTGCAAAATGCAATGACTGGAGCTAGGCACTTTGTGAATACTCTGGGCGCAATAGATAAGCCAAAGGGAAGTGCACAGAACTGATAGTGCATGTAGCCTGCTCTGAAGCGTAGGTATTTCCTGCAAGATTCTCTTATTGGATTCTGCAGGTAAGCTTCCTTTAAGTCTAAGGTTGCCAACCAGGCATCTTTGTCTAGCATAGGAAGCAGCTGATGAAGTGTTAGCATTTTGAATTTTGGGATTACCAAAAAGGTGTTTAGAATTGAGAGGCCCAGAAGTCTTGAGTAAAAACCTTGGCCCCTTTCTTCTGCTGGGACAGGTTGAGTAGCCCTGATACTGAGAAGAGAGAGAAAGTACAGTTTTGTACCTACCATAAATGTAGATGTTCGAGTGTTCACACTGCTGCAGTCATTACACTTGGGTTATCCTGCCGTCAGGCGGTCCCGCAGTCGGCCCGAATTCCAAAGTCTTGGTCCGGCGTCAGTTGCTGTCGCTTCTTCCCAGACGTCAGTGCGTCAGGGGTATATAAGATGCATCCGACGCCATTTTCTTCAGTTTTTCTTGCCCCAGATGTCAGGTGTCCCCAAGTAGGTAGGCAATACATATTGCTAATCAAAATATACAATAAAAACAATACCTTCAGTTACCAGCAAATACACCCCAAAGGTTGTATAGGATAGAAAGGTATAGATAAGCCCAGCTAGTTCAGAGGGGATGGAGGGAGGGTAACCTGGACTGCAGCAGTGTGAACACTCGAACATCTACATTTATGGTAGGTACAAAACTGTACTATGTTCATCGTGTTACACTGCTGCAGTCATTACACTTGGGTAGAATGCCAAAGCTGAGGTTGGGTGGCTGGTCTATAAAGAGTTAGGATTGGCTATGAGGTCCTGCAGAACTGCAGTGGCAAATCCTGCTCTGGATTTAGAGTAAAGAGGCAGGTGGTAATGCTTGGTAAAGGTGTACACTGAACTCCAAGTTGCAGCCTCCAAAATTTCCTTGGTAGGTACTCCTCTGAGAAAGGCTGTTGAAGTGGCTGTTGCCCTGGTGGAATGGGGCCTAATGTTATTTGGGACTAATTTTCCATGCTGTGTGTAGCAGTACCGAATACAGTGTCCTATCCATTTGGATATAGTCTGCTTTGAGATAGCCTTGCCCTGTGATCCTGCAGCATATGCTACAAACAGTTGCTCAGTTTTCCTGAAAGCCTTTGTTTTGTCCAAGTAGAAGTGTAGCTGCCTGTGTATGTCCAAAAAATGCAGAAGTTTCTACCCTTTATTCTGGGGGGTTGGATAAAAAGTTGGCAAATGGATGGTTTGGTTAAGAGCCACACTAGATACCATCTTTGGCATAAAGGTAGGGTTTGTTCTTAAAGATACCCTGTCCTGACGAAAAATTATAAAAGGTTCCACTGCCATTAATGCCTGTAGACTCTTCGTGCTGAAGTTGGTCCCCAGGTTGGTCTGCATTGCAGAGATCCACCACTCAGTCTCCTTTTTTAGGCACAGGAGAAGTGGAAGTGGAGAGTCCAAGGGTTGGGAGTGTTGGGTCCATAGGTTTTTCAACACACACTGAATTTTGTGCATGTGGAGTCTTGCTAACAGCAGCATGGGTATGAGGGATGCCATGTGGTCTAACACTCTCAGGAATTCACGAGCTGTCAGGGCATTTTGGATAAGGATCTGACTGAAGTACAGGCAGAGTTCCTGAATCCTTTTGTCTGGGATAAAGGCTTTCATGCAGTCTGTGCAGAGTCCGCACCCCAGGAAAATCAAGTCCTGTGAGGGGATCAGGTGATATTTTTCTACATTTAGTGTGACCCCCACAAGAGAAAGGGTGTTTGACACCTGTTGTAAATGAAGATGTAGGAGTTGGTGGTCTTGATGAAGGATGAGCAGGTTGTCCAAGTATGGATATATTTGTAAACCCTGGGTCCTGCAATGAGCAATGAAGGGAGCTAGACACTTTGTAAACACTCAGGGGGCAGTGGAGAGACCAAATGGTAATGCAGAGAATTGAAAATGATAGCAGCCTACTGAAATCTGAGGAATTTCCTGTAAGCTGGATGAATGGGGATGTGGAGGTAGGCATCCTTGAGATTTAGTGCTACCATGAATGCCTGGGAGGGGATCAGAGGAAAGAGAAGTGGTAAGGTGATCATTTTGAAACTGGGAACGTGAAGGAAGAGGTTTAGAAAGGATAGATCCAGGATAGGTCTCCAAGGACCCTCTTTCCTTGGTACTAGAAACATTCTGGAATAAAAACCTGTGTTTCTTTGAGGGGTGGGCACTGGTTCTATGGTGCCTTGATTTAGAAGTTGATGGATGATGGGTGGGAACAGGTGGATTTGTTTATTTGGTGGTTGGGGAATACCTTGGAAAGGTGAGAGCATCCACCAAGTCATGTAATATCCTCTCTGGATGATGGAGAGGACTCATTGTTCTGCTGTTAGTATCCACCAAGAGGGAAGGGAGAGGGTGAGGAAAGGGATAAGAGTGTTGCTGGATGCAAGGGGGGTGAGTCACAGTTGAGGAGGCCTGGATTGGTCAGACTGACTCCGAAAGGGTGTGATGGAGGAGCTGGTGGGAAATCTGGGGGTAGAAGTCTTCCTCGGCTGTCTGCATCCCTTTGATTGTGGCACTGAATGAAAAGATTGCCTTCTAACAAAGGAGGGCTTTTGAGGGTAATTACTATGATATCTAGGAATAGGGGATACCAGAAGGTGTTTGAAGTTCTGTAATTCTTTACCCTTCTCTTGGAGGGATTTGAGAAGCTCAGCAGAAGTTTTGCCGAAAAGGGCCTTATTGTCTACGGGTGCATCCAGTAGTTTAGTTTGAACGTCCATGAGGAGGGGCTGAAGCCTTACCCGGGAGTAAAATCAAAGTACTGATCCAGAAGCTGCAGCTTTGGATGAAGCTTCCACAGCATCATAACTGCACTTAATAGAGTGCCTGGTCACTTGGGATGCTGTGGAGAGGAGTGAATGTAATTGTGCTCTGATGGGGGAATCCTGAACCTCAGACAGAAGGGTACAGGCTTTAGAGATGGTATCTAGAACATACCTTGCCATGTGTGTTTGGTAGATCAAGGCCCTAATGGCGAGAGTAGAGGAGGTATATACCTTTTTCCCTGTCCTGTTCATAAATTTACTGACTTTATCAGTTGGGTAAAGAGCAGTAGAAGGTAGTTGTCCAGATGTTTTATCTGCAGAAACAGCTATAACAGCTGGGTCTGCTGGAGGGTTCCTGAAAAGAAACTGTGTGTCTTGGGGACCCTATAAAATGGATCAGGTCATTTAGCTGCTGGGGGTTGAGAGTCAGGAAACTGTGAAACAGCTAGGAAGGCATCCTGAAAAGCAGGCAGTAAGGGAGGAAGCTGAGGGAGAAAGTTGTTCCATCTGTAAAAGGTCAAAGTACCTTTTCTTGGAGTCTGAAACCGCAGAGGCCTGCCACTTAAAATGTTCCCTCATGAGGGAGATTGTATTCCCAAAGGTGAATTCTTCCCCTGGGGATTCAGGAAAAATTGAATCCTCCTCTGGTGTAATGAATTCCTTGGGGGATTCAATTTGTATTTCACAGGAGAAGGACTCTTCAGAAGAGGAGTAGTCTTCCTCAGACACATGGAGGAGTGGCTGAGGCGTGAAAGTAGAGGGAAGTTGTTGTGTTTGTAAAGCCTGAAAGGCCTTAAACAGACTTTGAGAGAATGATTCCCAACCAGGCATTGGTAGAGGTTCAGAGTGCTTGGTTTTTTGTTTCCTTTTCAAGGGAGTTGTACGAGCAGACAGAAGAAAGACGGATGTCGGCCTAGCATTAATTGGAGGAGCAGAGGCTTCCAAAAATGCGAGCCATGGTTCCCCTCCACCATCAGACTCTGATGGCTGAATTACCTCAGCGGACATACCTTTGGTTTCCTGCACCCCAGCTTTTGTTAAGGTTCCCGGGCCTGCTTTGGTAACTGTCATCTGAATGGACTATGGGTCTTCAATCACCTCTAGAGCCTGCTCGAATGCCTGAGGTGCAGCCTGGAATTCTGGCCTAACTTTTTTCGCTGGCAGTGTACTAGATGAGATTTCTTTTCATTTATGGTGTACCCCAGAGAGGTTAGAAGTTTCTTTACAAATGCCAGATGATTTAGTAGCATGTCCTGGCTTTCTGCCTGAATTAGACAATTGTCCAGGTATGGGTATATTTGAATATTTCTTTGTCTGCAAAATGCAATGACTGGAGCTAGGCATTTTGTGAATACTCTGGGCGCAATAGATAAGTCAAAGGGAAGTGCACAGAACTGATAGTGCATGTAGCCTGCACTGAAGCGTAGGTATTTCCTGCAAGATTCTCTTATTGGATTCTGCAGGTAAGCTTCCTTTAAGTCTAAGGTTGCCAACCAGGCATCTTTGTCTAGCATAGGAAGCAGCTGATGAAGTGTTAGCATTTTGAATTTTGGGATTACCAAAAAGGTGTTTAGAATTGAGAGGCCAAGTCTTGAGTAAAAACCTTGGCCCCTTTCTTCTGCTGGGACAGGCTGAGTAGCCCTGATACTGAGAAGAGAGAGAAAGTATAGTTTTGTACCTACCATAAATGTAGATGTTCGAGTGTTCACACTGCTGCAGTCATTACACTTGGGTTATCCTGCCGTCAGGCGGTCCCGCAGTCGGCCCGGATTCCAAAGTCTTGGTCCGGCGTCGGTTGCTGTCGCTTCTTCCCTGACGTCAATGCGCCAGGGGTATATAAGATGCATCTGACGCCATTTTCTTCAGTTTTTCTTGCCCCAGATGTCAGGTGCCCCCAAGTAGGTAGGCAATACATATTGCTAATCAAAATATACAATAAAAACAATACCTTCAGTTACCAGCAAATACACCCCAAAGGTTGTATAGAATAGAAAGGTATAGATAAGCCCAGCTAGTTCAGAGGGGATGGAGGGAGGGTAACCTGGACTGCAGCAGTGTGAACACTCGAACATCTACATTTATGGTAGGTACAAAACTGTACTATGTTCATCGTGTTACACTGCTGCAGTCATTACACTTGGGTAGAATCCCAAAGCTGAGGTTGGGTGGCTGGTCTATAAAGAGTTAGGATTGGCTATGAGGTCCTGCAGAACTGCAGTGGCAAATCCTGCTCTGGATTTAGAGTAAAGAGGCAGGTGGTAATGCTTGGTAAAGGTGTATACTGAACTCCAAGTTGCAGCCTCCAAAATTTCCTTGGTAGGTACTCCTCTGAAAAAGGCTGTTGAAGTGGCTGTTGCCCTGGTGGAATGTGGCCTAATGTTATTTGGGACTAATTTTCCATGCTGTGTGTAGCAGTACCGAATACAGTGTCCTATCCATTTGGATATAGTCTGCTTTGAGATAGCCTTGCCCTGTGATCCTGCAGCATATGCTACAAACAGTTGCTCAGTTTTCCTGAAAGCCTTTGTTTTGTCCAAGTAGAAGTGTAGCTGCCTGTGTATGTCCAAAAAATGCAGAAGTTTCTCCCCTTTATTCTGGGGGGTTGGATAAAAAGTTGGCAAATGGATGGTTTGGTTAAGAGCCACACTAGATACCATCTTTGGCATAAAGGTAGGGTTTGTTCTTAAAGATACCCTGTCCTGATGAAAAATTATAAAAGGTTCCACTTCCATTAATGCCTGTAGACTCTTCGTGCTGAAGTTACTGCCAGGAGCAGAGCTGTTTTCCATGATAAAAATTTTAGATCGGCTGTATTGGCTGGCTCAAAAGGTGGTAGTGTCAGTTTTTCCAAAATGAAATTGAGGTCCCAAATTGGTGTTGGTGCTCTCCGGGCGGTCTTATGTTTTTAGCCCCTCTGAGGTACTGCTTTAGCAAGGTATGAGAGAATAAAGGAGGATACGTGTTGTAATGTGCTGAAATGGCAGAGGCGTGGATCTTAATTGATGAGAAGGATAGGCCTCTGTCCAGCATCTCAGTTAAGTATTGTAAAATCTGAGGAATGTTTGGAACAAGAGGGTCAAGGCTTTGAGCCTGGTTCCAGGCGCAGAATCTCTTCCATTTTTCTGAGTAAGCTTTCCTGGTGCTAGGCCTCCTGGCCTCCAAAATGACATCCATAACAGCTTTAGACAGAGGTGTTGTCTGTTTGACTAATGTATCTGCCATGCAGCCAGGTTTAGGGTTTTGAGCTGACCATGCAGGATCTGATTGTTTTGTTGAGTCAGAAGGTGTGGAATTTGAGGCAAAATCCATGGTGGGCCTTGAGCCAAGTTCCTTAAGATAGGGTACCAGTGCTGGTGTGGCCAGTCTGGAGCAATCAGGATCATCTGTGTTTTTTCTTGTCTGGCTTTTAGGAGTATCTTTGAAAGGAGAGGCAGTGGCGGGAAGGCATAAACTTTTAGGTTTTTCCAGCTGAACAGAAGAGCATCCACTTTCCATGCTTGTTTGTGATAAGTCCTTGTGCAGAATTTTTGTAGTTGGCAATTCAGTGGGGAGGCAAAAAGATCTACGTCTGGGCATACCCACTTTTGCGTTACCATGATAAAGATTTGTGGATTAAATTTCCATTCGTGAGGGTCCATGATATTTCTGCTTATCTGCCAGAGTATTTTTCTTTCCTGGCAGGAATTGTGCTTGTAGGTGAACTTGATACATTAGAGCCGTGTTCCACAAGGTCATGGCTTGCCTGCACAGGGGATAAGAATGAGTACCCCCTTTGCTTGTTTATGTACCACATTACTGTGGTGTTGTCTGTCTTTAGTAGTAATTGTCCTGGATAGAACAATCCTTCAGGTCCTTGAAAGCTGTTAGGCCATTTTGAACAGCCAACATCTCTTTTTGATTGATGTGAAGATGCATCTGGTCCATGGTCCACTTGCCCTGAATGCATTTTCCTGCCATGTGTGCTCCCCAGGCATAATCCGAAGCATCTGTTGTTAGAGTTTGCCTGGCTGTGGGTTAGGTGAAAGGCTGACCCTTGTTTAGGTGACATGCCTGTGCCCACCATCGAAACTCCTGTTGTAGGCAGGGAATCATTGGTATTACTGCTTCTAAACTGTGAGAGTGTTGAGTCCAAACACTTTTCAGGTACCATTGCAATTTCCTCATATGCAGTCTGGCATATGGTATTAGTAGTATGCAGGATGCCATGAATCCCAGGGCCTGCAGAATTTTTTTTGCAGAGAAATGGGACTTTCTTGTCAGCATTTGAAAATATTGAGTTAGTTGAACTTGTTTGTTTGGCGTGAGATAAGCCATCTAGGCCGTTGTATTTAAGCTGGCACCCAGGAATATAATCTGTTGCGAGGGCACTAGATTTGACTTCTTTTCATTTACTGTGTTCCCTAGAGAAATTAGCAACTTTTTTCAAACGCCAGATGCTGTAGAAGAATATCCTTTGTCTCTGCTTGAATGAGGCAGTCGTCCAGATATGGATATATCTGAATTCCTTTTTGTCTGCAAAATGCAATTACTGGTGCCAGGCACTTTGTGAAGACCCTAGGCGCAGTAGATAAGCCAAGGGGCAGTGCAGAGAATTGGTAGTGCATTGTACCAGCTTTGAATCTGAGATATCTTCTGCAATTTTGTCTGATAGGGACATGCAGGTATGCCTCTTTGAGGTCCAGAGTAACAAGCCAAGCCTTCTTGCCCAGCATGGGTAGAAGCTGCTGTAATGTCAACATTTTGAATTTTGGAATATCCAGGTAAGTATTCAGAATTAAAAGGTCTAGTATGGGCCTCCAGGCCTTGTCCGTTCTGGGGACCAGGAAGAGTCTTGAGTAAAATCCTTGTCCTTGTTCCTGTTGTGGTACTTTTTGAATAGCTCTCATGTCCATGAGGGCTGAAATTTGTTTCTGTGCCTCTGCCCATTGATTTTGTGGCAGGTCTGGCATTCCTTTTAGCCTTAGTAAAGTATGAAAGTGGAATCTGTAACCTTGAGACACAATATTCAGGACCCATTTATCTTGGGTGATTGTTTGCCAGTTTTGAGAAAAAAGTGCTAGTTTTCCACCTAAGGGGACTTCCAAAAGGGACGTGCTTGGCATACGAAGGGGAAAGTCATTGTGACTGTTTCCTGTAAGGTTGAGACTTGTTCTCACCACCTTTTGGGGTTGAGGTGCCCCACTGTCGTTGTCTGTTTGAGCCTTGGGGTTGAGATCTGCCTCTTGGATGTCTGTATCTGCCTCTCTGTGGCCTGTCTGACACTGGAAAGGACCAATTCTTTGTTGGCCAATTTCTGCTAAACCGAGGTGGCTGTACCTGTAAGAAATCCTTGACTGTTTGCATAGATTTAGCTTTATCCTCCATTTTCTTTAACACCTCTTCTGCTTTAACACCAAACAAAGTATCATGCTGTAAAGGAGCATCCAATAATTTTGCCCTAACATGATAGGTAAACTTTGTTCTTTTAACCAAGCATGCCTTCGAATCACAGAACCTGTAACTGCGGCTCTACAAGAGGCCTCTAAAGAATCAAAACCACATTGCAGAGTATGTTTTCCCACCTGTTCAACTGCATGCAATAAATTCTGCATTTCTTTACAATCAGGAGCTTCTGTGCTTGCAAGCATTTTCTGTTTTAACTGAGCCATTAAATATTGTTGGTACTTAAGCATGTGAAACTGGCAATTTAAAGCTCTTACTGCTAAAGTTGCAGAAGTGTATGCTTTCTTCCCCCATCTATCCAAAGCTCTGGAATCTCTGTCAGAGGGTACTGGATTTTTTGCAATGGAAGCCTTAACCCCTTTTGGACCCTGGAAATAGTTTCTGGATCAGCAGAAGGGTTTTTGTAAAGAAACTTGTGAGAGTCGGGGACCCCATAATACCTATCTGGCTTGGCTGAAGCAGGGGGCAAAGAGTCAGGAGATAAACTGGATTCAGAGAACACATCATCCACAATATCTAGCACAGGCGGAATAGCCAAGGGCCTGTGTTGAGGTAATAGGAGGAAATCCCTGAGTCTTTTCTTGGATTCTGAGTAATCCTGGCTTTCCCAATGGAAAGGCTCCCTCATGGTATGTAAAGTTTCCCCAAAAGAATAATCCTCAGGAGGAGAGGCTGAAGGGATAGATTCTTCAGCATCAGAGTCCTCATAGGGGGGTAGAGAGTATCCCTGGTCTGAAGAGGAATCAGAGGAAATGGAAACCTGATCAGAGGAGTCATAGTCTGTATCATGCCTAGGCCTTTTCTCAGGAGGGGGATGGGAACCCCTGATTAGAGTAATGAGGTCTTCGGCCATTTTAAGCATCTGTTTCTTAGGCATGGAGGACTGTCCAGGAGAATGCTGTACTTGTTTCTTTGTCTTTAATGGTACCTTTGCCTTGGCTGTTATTTTAATGGTAAGTTGCGAAGGTCTGAAAACACCCTCAGAAGCCGATGCCTGCTCAGCGGCTCCGGACCCATCTGAGGGATTAGTTTCCATAGGCCCAATACCTTGAGTTTCCAGAGGCCTAGATGTCTCCACGTGGGAGTCAGAAGCGGCCTGTGTCTCTGAGGTAGCGGGTGTCAGGGGCTGCGAAAGCGCCTCACTGAGAACCGGCGACTGGCCTAGAAGAGGTTTTGTCGTCGGTTTTGGACCTCGGATGCCTGTCTTTATCCTTGTCTTTGCCATTTTAAGCATCTGTTTCTTAGGCATGGAGGACTGTCCAGGAGAATGCTGTACTTGTTTCTTTGTCTTTAATGGTACCTTTGTCTTGGCTGTTATTTTAATGGTAAGTTAGGCAGTAGAAAACACCCTCAGAAGCCGATGCTAGATGTCTCCAGGGGGAGTCAGAGCGGCCTGTGTCTCTGAGTAGCGGGTGTCGTTTTGGACCTCAGATGCCTGTCTTTATCCTTGTCTTTGCGTTTTTTCGGTACTGAGGTAGTCGGCTGATTGAACGGCATCGTATAATTGAACCTTCGGCCAAAGTAGTGCAAAGCAAAATCAAAATGTCTTTTTATAGTGCGTTTGTTAAATCTAGCACAAAACCGACAACTAGTGACGTTGTGATCAGGGCCTAGGCATGAAATACAGTAACAGTGGAAGTCCTTATGAGGTATTTGCTTCCCACAAGAAATACAATTATTAACTTTTTCTGACATCGGTCTGAGGCAAGAAAAAAGTTTCCCCAACGGGGTACTTAGCTTTATTCAAGACTTCGGATCTGAAATTCGACTTCGAAAATCTCAGGAGTCGGCCGACCGGCACATGCGAACTGCTTCAGCTTCGGGCACCACACAGCAAGAAAGACTGAAGAAAATGGCGTTGGATGCACCTTATATACCCCTGGTGCACTGACGTCAGGGAAGAAGTGACAGCAACCGACGCTGGACCAAGACTTTGGAATTCGGGCCAACTGCGGGACCGCCTGATGGCAGGATAACCCAAGTGTAATGACTGCAGCAGTGTAACACGATGAACATCCTGCTGTTGAGCCTCTGTCCACTGATTTGGGGGTAGGTCTGGCCAACCGTTTGGGGTTGGTAAGGTGTGGAAGTGGAATCTGTAAATACTTGAGAAACTATATTTAAAACACATTTGTCCTGGGTAATGAGTTCCCAGTTTTTTGCATGCAGGGCGAGCTTTCCCCCTAAGGGAGCAGGCAGTTGAGCAGGGCTTGGAAGGTTTAAGGTTAAGTCATTGAGACAGTTTTCCATAGACTTACTACTCCCAGCTTTGGAAGTGGGAGCCCCCCACTGCTTAAGCCTGTGAGTACCTCGAGACTGTAGTCTAGGCAGTCTGCTGTTCCTAGGTTTGGACTGAGAGGCCTGGAAGAGACAGGAAAGGACCAATTCTTCGAAGGCCAATGCCTACTGAATCTGGGAGGCTGTACTTGCAGGAAATCTTTAACAGTTTGCATAGATTTAGCTTTTTCTTCCATCTATTTAAAGACTTCTCCTGCTTCATTGCCAAACAGGCGGTCTTGGTTTTAGGGAGCATCCAGTAATTTAGCTTTAACATGATCTGGCAAATTTTGTTCCTTAAGCCAAGCATGCCTTCTAAGAACAGATCCAGTGACAGCAGCTCTGCAAAATGCTTCTAAAGAGTCAAAACCACATTGCAAAGTATGTTTACCAACTTGTTCAGCAGAATTCTTTATTTTCAGCACAGTCAGGAATCAACATCATTTTCTGTTTAAGTAGTCCCATAATATGCTGCTGATACTTTAACATATGAAACTGGCAGTTTAAGGGCCTAATGGCCAAAGTAGCAGACGTGTATACCTTCTTACCCCATTTGTCCAAAGCCCTGGAATCTCTATCAGGGGGGGTAGGGTTTTGGGCAGTAGTAGCCTTAATGCCTTTAGGTCCCTGAGAAATGGTCTCTGGGTCCGCAGTAGGATTCTTGAAGAGGAACTTGTGAGAGTCAGGTACTCTGTAATACCTGTCAGGTTTCCTAGAAGCCGTAGGTAAAGTGTCTGGAGCCAGGCTAGATTCCAAGAAGGCATCATCTACAATGTCCAGGACAGGAGGGATAGTTAAAGGCTTGTGTTGAGGTAGAAGTAAGAATTCCCTAAGCCTCTTTTTGGAGTCAGAGTAATCCTGGCTTTCCCAGCGGAAATGCTCCCTAAGAGTGTGCAAGGTTTCACCAAAAGAAAAATCCTGGAGGGGAAGCACAGGGAATGGAATCCTCTGCATCAGAATCCTCATAGATAGATAAGGGCAAATCCTGGTAATCAGAAGAAACAGAAATTTCAGAAACCTGATCAAAAGAATCAGAAGGAAAATCAGTTCTAGGTCTCTTAGAGGATTAATAAGGTCTTCAGCCATTCTTATCATTTGTTTTTTAGGCATATGGGCCTGACCTTGCGGTTTAGACGTCGGTTTTCTAGGCCTGGGTTGAGTTTTAGACCTTGAAGAAGAAGATGGCATCAGTTTGCAATGCAGTCAGTAGGCCTGAATACACCCTCAGAAGCTGGTGCCTGCACAGACCCATCCAAGGTAGAGACATCCGCAGGTTCCATGGTCGAAGAAGCATCTCGCAGCATACCGGACTCCGAATGGGTGTCATTAGAGGCCTGCGAATCTGAAGTAGCGGGTATCAGGGGCTGCGAAAGCACCTCACTGAGTACCGGCGAACTGGTGACTAACTTAACGGAGGCATCGTCGGCAGTTTAGGACCTATGAAGTCTGTCTCTGTCTCTATCTTTACATTTTTTTGGAATGTCAATAGTTGGATGGCTTACCAAAGCCATTTCTGGATAATTAAACCAAGTACCGAAATAGTTTGATGCAAAAATGAACCGACGACGAATAGTTCGAGGATTGAATAAGGCACAAAACTGACAGCAAAGGATGTCATGGTCTGGGCCTAAGCAAGGAATGCAGTACGAATGAAAATCTTTATGAGGTATTTGCTTTCCACAGGTAATACAATTGTTGACTTTTACTGACATCGGTTTAGAGCAAGAAAAAGGATCCCCAACGGGGTACTTAGTTTTTCTGAAAACTTCGGTTCTGAAACTCAAAAGCAAAATTTCAGGAGTCGGCCAACCTGCACTTGCGAACTGCTTCTGCTTCGGGCACCACGCAGCAAGAAAGACTGATGTAATGGCATCGGCTGCATGCTTTATACCCCTGACGACCTGACGTCATGGAAGAGGAGACAGCATCCGATGCAGGACCCAAGACTTTGATATTCAGGCTGGCTGAGGGCTACCTGCATGCAGATAACCCAAATGTAATGACTGCAACAGTGAAACACGAAGAACATTTTCGTTTATCCACGGTGGTTCAAAACCAAAGTTGGTATATATAAGTTTTTGTTTTTCATTTTTGAGGTTCAGTCTTGTGGGATTGATATTATGAGCTAGCTGCCTTTGCAGGCAATTTTATGCCTGTGTGTCTGTGAGGTAAAAACCTTAACCATTATGCCAACCCAGATGCACACTTCCCTTGTCTTCCTTACTTTTCATGAAATACTTATTTTTTCAAACATTCATTTTTATAAGCCCCACCTTCTATCATATCCTGCATATGTCTGCTGCCATGAAAAGTACCCAGACTGTTACTAAACATTTCTAAAAGGGATGAATAATTTCCAAGGATAATGAGTTCCAATCTCAGCACTGAATTCCTCAGATGGCATCTCATTTAGTTATTAAAGAGTGTTTGTCTCGGTGCTCTCAGTTGATTCTTATCATGTAGTTTTCTTAAATGTAACGTTTTGAAGAGAATGCTATCATGATAAATTTTTTTTTTTTCAAAATCATGTTTTCTCCTTTCCTCCTATACCTTACAATTATATAAGGGATGCTTTTAGACTTTCCTCATTTGACAAATCTTTTCTTCCATTTATCTTTTTAGTGCATCTCCTCAGAATGACTTCAGTCCTCCTTGTGTGTATGTTTGTTTTTCTTTGTAAAAATGTATTCTTATCTCATGTTCATTCTGTGGATCAGTGCAACATACACACACACACACACACACACACACACACACACACACACACACACACACACACACACACACACACACACACACACACACACACACACACACACACACACACACACACACACACACACACTCATAATTTAACTCTTGCTACACTTGCAGTGATATTTTTAAATCAAGACTTGGGTCTCTAGCATATCTGAGCTGTCCTAAATTATATGGCTTTTTATAGCTGTATGTGCACACCTCTCAACCTCTTATTGGAAGAAATCTGAACAAAACCTAAAATAGTGGGGGGCAAAGACCAAAAAATAGGAACAGAGTTTAAATTATCCTCTTACAATGTTAGAAAATTGGTAGAATAATAGCATTTGTGATAGCATGCGCTTTCTGAAGGATATGAAATATGAAATACAAAGCTACATCATTATTTAGTGACATCAATTATCACTGATTTTCCAGAAAACTGCAAATTTTATGAGGAAAAGACCAAAAATATGAAGCAGAAATGAGGACATTCTGTGAAAATCTGGACAATTGATAGATATGTACATGTGTGTAGACTTTCAGAGAAGAAGAAAAATGAAGTCACTTATTGTGTTCTCGAACTTCTCCAAAAAATAAAGAAATGCATAAGGCTGTGAGTTAGGGCTATCACAAGCAATAAGACAGGGTTAAAGCTAGCATGATTGGGCAAGCATTAACTGAGTTTCTATGAACACTGGGTCAACAAATCCAGCTCATGCAACTGAGCTTTTCTTTTAAGTAACTATTATTTGTAGTTCTGATTTCATAAGAATGATTCAGACATACAAGGAATTTGTCATCTTACAAAATGACAAATGTATGAGTTTGCTATGAACCAAATATTAAACAAATACAGCGTGATGCAAATCTACAGAACCACTTAGTTGAAAATTTAAGATGTAAAGAAACATACAATGTATATTCATGTAATGTATGCCACTGATTATGTGTAAAGTGGCTGGAGGATGGGTGGGGAGTGCAATCCAGTTACTCAAAAATCATTTCTGAGGAGATATGTGTATGATTTTTATTTCTGATGAAAGTAAAAATTACTGCACATGTTCTTTACAACAGATTGCCTTGTATATGGATGTCAAGTCATATAATGCCCCTCTCATCCAAAGAAAGCTAGCTATAGTGAAGAATTTCAGACTGTGGCATTAAAAAGCATTTGTAACACTCTACTGGGTACCTTTATATAAAACACCATATGTCAGGTCCATTTTGAGAATGCTACTGGGTGCCTACATATAAAACACAATATGTCAGGTCCATTTTGAGAATGCTACTGGGTACCTATGTATAAAAAACTATGTTATCTGGCAACTCTAACTACCTTGCATTGCACCTACTCTACCTAGCTTCTCCATCACTCTATTGCATGATCTATATCTGCACTAGAAGATGACTAAGCTCACTTTCACAGCACTCTTATTGGTTGAAAAGGTGCTAACTTGTTTTCATCCTACTACTAACCTTAATTTCTTCTCTGCTTGAACTCTCATTGATAATTTGCATGCCTTCTACACTCCTTTCGATAACATTCCCAGATCAAACACTAGTGCTACCGTTTCTGCAGCTTTGTCTACCTGACTATGGTGGACTCTACCCACTTTAATTTGTTTCTATAGCATACCTTTGTCTCTTTTTGTATATTATGCCTGTATACATTGTAAACTTG
Source organism: Protopterus annectens (assembly GCF_019279795.1). NCBI lineage: Eukaryota > Metazoa > Chordata > Ceratodontiformes > Protopteridae > Protopterus > Protopterus annectens. Next base: position 540,027,553 of record NC_056730.1, on the reverse strand, counting down.
CATTACTATGTTGTTATACATTGTAAACTGTATATAAACTGTTATTTTTGTCCTGGAGCTTTTCTCCCTGGGCCTCCATTGAAAATGGGCTCTTTATGGCCCAGTACACTTTCCCAGTAAACAAATGTCAATAAATAAATACATAATAAAATGTCAGGTCCATTTTGAGAATGCTTAAAGAAACGTTTCAGGGAATTATAATCTGATCTTCAGGTACAAGATGCATGTAGGGCTGCCATTTAGTTTCAGTGTATCTCAGTCCTGATTTTGATGACAACACACTGCTTTTCATAGCACATGGAGTTTAGGCCTTAACATATATCCACTTGAGAGACATTGCCTTGTCTTCTGAAAAGTGTATGATTTTACCTCTGACATTATGACAGCGTAATAGAGATAAATTCCAGAAATGGACTTCATAAAGTACCTTTACTAGATGTCATACACCCTCTAAACCCAATCAAAGTGTGTTGGAAAGAATTGGGATGAGACCAAGAAAATTGTGAAAACTAAACTTTAGTAATTTAAACACCAAATGTAACACACTTAATGCCTTAATATTACAAATAGCAGTGTTTTTGTCAAACACGCAAGACTTCTTCAGAACTACTGTGCCAACACCAAACCATAATTAAAAACTTTTCACAGTAATTAGATCGTTAAATAATTAACTGGTCAACCAGTCAAAAACATCAATCAATCAATAATGCAAAAACACATAACAAAGGCAAATATATACATTATAAAAAGGGAAGGGTAAAGGCAACTCTCTCTCTCTCTCTACATATATATATATATATATATATATATACTTTTCTCCTCGGGCCTCTACTGAAAACGGATATGTATCCAGCTAGACCAGCCCGGTTAACAAATGTAAAATAAAAATAAATAAATATATATATATATATACATTATAGATGTTTTTAACAATAATGTTTTATTACCTAATAAGCACATTTATTGTATTAATATACTATTCATTTAATAAAAATCTAATGTATATTTCAGTTTTGAAAAGAGTTGTTGTTTCTTTCGGCTTTTCCCGGTTAGGCGTCGCCACAGCGGAACTCCGGTCCGCTAATGATTGGCAGTTGATTTTTACGTACCGAGTTGCCAGCTCTGATGCACAATCTTCAACAAAGGTACGCCCATTCATGCATGTCTCCACACAGAAGACGCTCTAGCTGAGAATCGAACCGGACAGCGTCTTAGGCGACAGTGCTACCGCAGCAACACCACCGCAGTTCAGTTTTGAAAAGAGTAGTAAAACTAAATTCTCAAATAACACATCTCAAAACAAGCATTTATCTAAGAAAAAGTGTATCTATAACTTAGCTGCCCTCAAGTTTAAAATAGGTGTAACAGAGACATTTTCAATAACACTGTGGAGTGGCATTGTCTCAATTGCCAATAAAGTTCTCTGTACCCGAGCTTTGTTTCCCAACACCACTCTCCCTAATATCAATCTCTACTATGTCTAAAATAGCAAATTTAAAATTAATAAAATTATTACGATAAAGTATGCTTATATAAAGCATTTATATCATGATGTTTCATATTGTACTTGTGTCCGTATATTCTTTTAATTAATTTTATCTCAGTTTTAAAAAATGTAGAATGTTGTGCAACATGCACATTTGGCTGCATATACTACCCTCTGAGATGTATAATCTAATTCTAGCTTCAATTTTTAAGCCACATGGTTTGTGTCCACAAAATGTCACTACAATAGGTTCACAGGTTCATAGGTAGGTACTAGGCTATCGGCCAAAGGGCCTAAGTAAGCCTAGCCAACCAAGTTCCCTGGCTTATGCCATGCAAGAAAGTTAATTTCCTGTGCCCCTGTTGAGCAGAGCCACAGAAGTGATCCCTGGGGTGTATTTTCTATTTCCCATCCACTCATCAAGATTTTTCTTGAAGAGTGCTAATGAGGAACTTTGCTTGACATAGATGGGTAGCTTGTTCCAGAGTATAGGAAGTCTCTGGGACAGGAATCTATCCCTCCAGCATGTCCTGTTTATTGTGGTGACCATGTTTCGGTCCCTAGAGTGCGTAGCTCGGAGGGATTGAGATTTCCTTAGGTGTAGCATGTCCAACAGCTCTGGGTTTAGCATACCTTTATATGTTAGGCAGAGATCTCCTCGGAGTAGGCGATATGCTACGGAGTAAAGCTGGAATTTTTTGAGACGGTCAGTGTAGGGCATCTGTTTGAGGCCAGTAATCCTCTTTGTGAGGTACTTCTGTGGCCTTTCAAGCTGCTGCAAATGTCTTGTGAAGTACATTCCAAAAGGGGCGTTGTACTCTATAATGGGTCTAATGAGTACCGAGTAGCGGGGAACAATGACCTCTTTTTTCCTAGATGAGAACTCTTGTGATGAGGTGTGCCACATAGAAGGATGATGGTGATGTGATTATCAAAGGAGAGACTACTGTCCACCTGGATTCCTAAGGTCTCTTATCACACATTTGGCATTAAGTAGACTGCTGTTTATAGGTTCATAGGTTCATAGGTTCACACTAGGCTATCTGCCCTAGGGCATTTATAAGCCTAGCCAGAGTGTGTTTGGCTTTCACCACCCATTTTAAATTAATTTTGCTATGCCCTTTTTCGAGGTTAGTATACTGTGCCTCTGTCTAACAGTGACACAGACGTGATACCCGGGGTAAACCTACAATCTCCCATCCACTCATCAAGATTCCTCTTGAAGAGAGTCAATGAGGGACTCTGCCTAACCTGGACTGGGATTTTATTCCAGAGTGAAGGGAGCCTCTGGGTTATGAATCTGTCCCTCCAGCATGTCCTATTTATTTCAGTGCTGAGGTTCAAGTCTCTCAAGCACATAGCTCGATTGGATTTGGATTTTCTGAGGTGCAGCATGTCCATTAATTCCGGTTTGGACATGGCTTTATACGTCAGGCACAGATCGCCTCTGAGCAGGTGGTATGCCACTGAGTAGAGCTGGAGTTTCTTTAACCGGGCAGCATATGGCATCTGTTTGAGCCCTTTGATCCTCTTGGTGAGGTACTTTTGGGGTCTTTCCAGTTGCTGCAGGTGTCTGGTAAGGTACTTCCCAAAAGGGGTATTGTACTCAATTATGGGCCTGATGAGGGATGTGTAAAGAGGCACGATGACCTCCCCTGATCTAGATGTGAATCCCTTCATGATTAGGTGGCATTTCATTATGTGGTAGTTCATGGGTCCAGAGTTTTTACCAAAGGAGATGACAGTGCATTTTTTGGCATTGAGCTTAAGGCCATGCCTCTGACACCAGGCATCTGTCTCAGTTAGGCCCTTCTGTAGGATGTCCACATCATTTGGGGACTCGACTATGGCTCCTAGTTTGCAGTCATCTGTGAATTTAGTTAGCCAAAGACCTTCTGTGTTAGCCTGTACTTCAGAGAAGTAGATACCAAACAGGAGAGGTCCCAGGACTGAACCCTGTGGTACTCCACTTGTCACTGGTTTGAAGTCAGATTTGGAGTCTGCAACTTTTACAGTGTGGGTTCTGTCAGTGAGCCAGTTGGCAACCCATCTTGTGACATAGGGATTTATACCTAGTTTACTGAGTTTAGCTATAATTCCAGAATGGGGGATGGTGTTGAAAGCCTTGGTGAGGTCAAGATAGGCTGTGTGAACCACCTTACCCTCATCTACAGCTTTGGTGACTGTCTCAAAGAAGTCAATCAGGTTCAGAAGGCATGATCTGGGTTTCACAAACCCAAACTGGGTGGGGTCCAGAGTTTGGAGGTTACCAATGTCTTTGTTTATGAGTTCCATGATGATACGTTCCATGGCCTTGCAGACCAGGCTCGTCAGGCTAATAGGGCGATAGTTCCCAGGATCAGTGGTGGCTCCCCCTTTGTGGAGTGGGATAAATGTTGCTGTGCATCATTCAGTGGCCATGAAGCCTGATGTGAGACTATGACTGAACATGGTGCTTAGGTGGGGAGCCAGTTTGTTCTGAAGTTCATGTAAAACGCAACCTGGGATGTTGCCTGGTCCCATGGATGCTGTGTTTTTGGTTTTAGACAGTGCAGCTTTTACCTGCATAGATGTGATTACAGGGAGTCTGCATTCTTCCTGTATAGATATGGGCCCTTTAGGGGGCGAGAGGGTAAAGTTAGCACTGAACCTATTTTCCAGGATGTTGGCAATATCAGTTGGTTCTGTAATTTTTGTGCTGTTGTCCTGTAACTCAGAGCAAATCTGGGTGTTGCCACTGAGATTCTTGACATAGCTATAGAATGCATTGTGGTTGCCCTTAGAATCAGTGGCAATTTTCTTTTCGTAGCTAGCTTTGGAGGATCTTATAAGGGATCTCAGCTTCTTACTGAGGCTGACCAGGGAACTCCTCCACTCATGAAATTTTACTTTCTTTTGCAACAGTTTCTTCCTTCTGTTGTAGAGTGTGTTTATGGCAGAGGACCACCACATTGGCTTAATTTTTTTGGAAAATAGCATCTTGGTTCTGTTTGGAATAGCATGATCCATGCACTCCTGTAAGTGCTTACAGAATGCATTTGTGTAGGACTCAACAGTCACAACTGTATTGTCCATCTGCATGGGTGTCATGAAGTTCGCCACTTCTGTCTTAAGAAGTACGAAGTGGGCTTTGAAGAAACTTTTTACCATGGTTTCCTTAATGGTGGGTGGGGGCGGGTTGCGGATATCTAGGATGATTAGCTTATGGTTGGATCTGACCAATGAGGAGTTGACTTCAGGTGTGGAACACTGGTCACTCATGTTGGTAATGACTAGGTCTAGGATATTCCTGCAGGAAGTGTAAACAATGTAGGTATATAAGCAATACATCTAGTACATTTATTACACATCTTAAAAGGACTATTTGGGTCCACAGACGGTTTACTTGTGAGAGTACAAACACTGTTTATGTGGCAGTATGTGACGCTTGTCCTAGTTACTACATAGGAAAAAACATTAGATGTTTAAAGTGTAAAATATATGAGCACACACTTGCTATTAAGAAAAAGTTCTTTACCAATGCTTTAGCTAGGCATGCTATTCACTGTGTGAACTTTAAAAAGTTCACCTTTTCAGTCATACATCATGTTTAACAAGTGGATTACATAGAGAACACCAATTTGATTTTAGAACGCAAGGAGTCATTTTGGCAGATCACTTTGGTAGCAGACAGAGCCCCTGGTCTGAGCGAATGTACTAACATTAAGTGTTTTTAGCACTAAAATAACATTCAAATCATAACAATATGATGATGTTTTTATATTAAGACATTTTTTATGATGTTTTGACATTCAAAGCTGTTTGGAAAACAAGACTGTTTTTTATTTTTATGGTATGATTTTATACCTCTAATTTAAAGTATTATGAAAGTCATGTGATTTGTGATGTAACTTTATAAGAGGTGTGTTTTGAGAGGTTAACTTTTTTCTGAAGAAGTTCATGAAGAATAAATTTGAACGAAAGTACTAAAGAATTATGTTCGCTCCTCATTCCACCTACAGCTTTTGGTTTGAGTTCCAAGTTAATATGTACATTACTTTGTATAATTAGTAAAAGGAAGGGCTACTTGAATAAGGAAGTCAAGCAAGTTATAAGACAGATAATGGAGTATTTAGGCATGAAGTGGGAACAGTCAGTCAATTCATGGTTTCAAAGCTACAACAGAATGGCTTATATCAGGCTTCTAACAGGAAGGTAAGGAGGTCAGAAATATAAATAAAACAGCAAACAGACAAAATGAGATTGCCAATGATCCAATGTAACAAAGTAAGTAACAAAGTAAGTAACATTGTGTTTAGTGTAAGAGATAATGCAGAGGGAGGAAGAGGACTGGTATAATAATGGTCTGAGCAACATATGGACTTAACATTATGAAAGTGGAAGGTGGGGGGTTTGCATGGAATGTCAAGAGAAGTCTATGAATTATTACGACAGGAGGATTAAATTACAAACGTGTGCATACATGCGAGCGCGCGTGCACACACACACACACACACACACACACACACACACACACACACACACACACACACACACACACACACACACACACATGCAACACTCCTCTCAGACACTGTTAAAATCATAGAAGTGAAAGGAGAATACTTGCTCTCAGTTGTGACTCGTATCCAAGACCTCCAGTATACCATGCTGGTGTCACTGCTGGTAGACCAATAAGAGACTCTGGACAGATAGAAGTTGAGGTTTCTCTTAAGAGTTTTATCTTTTCAACTAGGTAACCCCAAGCATGGTGATCATGTTCAAATTACAAACACACACACACACACACACACACACACACACACACACACACACACACACACACACACACACACAAATACAGGGAAAGCCCCCTGCTCAAGCATTGTTAGAGTCATAAAAATGGAAGGATAATATTAAGTCTTACTTAGGGCTTTAACCCAAAACCTACAGCATACTGTGCTAGTATCACTATCACTTGACCAACAAGAGCTTTTGGACATTATTCAATACCTGTCAAAAATAAGAGTTAATATTTTCCTTTCACTTACATGACTCTTAACATTGCGTGAGCTGAGAGCTATCTCTGTAGTTTTGAGTGTGTATTTGTAATTTAACATTGATCACCATGCCTGAGTTTTCCTAGTTGAAAGGTTAAAGTTCTTAAGGGAACACCCAATATGTACTTGTGCAGAGACTTCTGCTGGTCCAGTGGAAGACTGACACCAGCACAATATGTTGGAGGTCTTGAGTTCACTTCTATCATTCTAAGACACGAAGAGTTAAATTATTCATGAATGTTTTTCAAAGGGTGTGTAAAGAACAACACAAGAGGCACCACCAATGCCTTGATGATGAAGATTCCAAAAACTGGGACTTTAGAAGTTACAACACTGGAGATGAGTTAGTTTAGTGGAAGCGGATTTTATGTTAATTTAGGAGAACTGAAGAAGGAGGAAAGAACTGTACAGTGCACTTAAACGAAAGAACATGCTACCAAATGCTATAAGTACAAGAGAAATATTTGTGTTGAGGGAAAGAGGAAGTTAGGTCGATATATAATCGAATTCACTCAGCAAAAGGCTTTTCATATGGAAGACAGGACACAGGTGTGTTACATGGGGTGCTGAAAAACGGAGGAAGTAAGGATGTGAGGTTGCTAATTTTATATTATAATGAAGAGGTGAAAGCTTCAGTTAATGAAACACATACTGAAGTTATAAAGAGGTAGGTGGGTTTACGTCATGCTTTTTTCCCAGTAAATCCTCTGTCACATCTGTATTATATTAATGGATTATTAAAAATAACATTTGCATTAACAGTTACAATGAAGTTCAAGATAAGAAAGGAAAGGAGATAAAGGCAGTTGTATTTACAAGCAATAAGTCAAAATGTGTTAAATATGAGGAATCTGTACTACTAGGATGGTTAATTTTTTTATTTAACATTTGTTGACCGGGAAAGTCCGACTAGGACAGAGCCTATTTTTAGCAGAGGCCCGGGGAGAAATGCTCCGGACACATGTCGTTAGAAAGTGGGAGAAAATCGGAGTACCCTGTGCAAACACACAAGCGAATGAAGGGAGATCATGCAAACTCCGCACAGAAGGCACCCCAGCCGAAAATCAAACCGGAGAACCTCTTGCTGTGAGGTGACAATGTTAACCACTGCACTACTGCACCACCCAGCATGATAAATGAAAACAGTGGTGAAAAAAAACAAAAGTCAAATTTCTGGTTAAGGTTTAAGGAAGGAGGAGAGTATATAAAGATATTAGTGGCTGGACACTGGCAGAAAGGAATGCTATGGAAGTGTTGGGAAAGGAAGCAGGAGAGTATATAAAGATATTAGTGGCCAAACACTGGCAGAAAGGAATGCTATGGAAGTGTTGGGAAAGGAAGCAGGAGAGTATATAAAGATATTAGTGGCCGGACACTGGCAGAAAGGAATGCTATGGAAGTGTTGGGAAAGGAAGAAGGAGAGTATATAAAGATATTAGTGGTCTGGTATTGGCAGGATAGGGATAGAAACTCCCCTTTGCTTACACTGGATTTCTGCCATTCTCGAAATAACACCTTTAGGATTTGCTTAGCAGGTTATCAAAGCACTGACTTTTAAGAAAGGTATTAATCAATCTAAATAAGACACCCTCAGGAATGTTCTACAACTTTAGTCGGGACTGTCTCTTTGTTCTCTTTGTTGTAAAAGCAGTACACTGTAAACTGGCCATAATAAATAAAATAATTTACAGTGCTTGCTCCAAGGTCTGGCAATCTCAAAGTTACAGATAAGCGTGATTATACGCATGCTTGGAGCAATAGAGGCTTCCAACATAAAAAATACACTTTAAATTTTGTTTCAAGTACCAACTGGTCACTTACTTTAAAATACTGCTCACAAAGCCAATGATTAAACCATGTACTTTCTAACCACCCTAAAGAAGTTACCCTATGCATTATATACGTACGACATTTGCATGATTAGTTTTGTTTTATTGGCCTATGAATATAAGGACTTTTCCCAGCATAAGGTTGAGGGAATCCTCCTATCTCTTGCTTTGACTGTTAAATTAATTCCGTCTGACATATATACAATGCAGGCTTGACAATTAATACCTCCACAATGGTAATGCAAAAGACTTACACGTTATCTTACTGTAGCTTTAGATTATTTGAAGAAAGGAATATCTCCATCTTTTTGTGACAGATATGATGCCTGCCTATTCAACAGTTCCTAGAATCTTACCATCTATGGGGCAGGAGACTGGGAGTGTGGATTTTTTTTCCTACAAAAAAGGACAGATTTAACAGCTGCTCCAGAACAAGAGGAAAGGTCAGTGGTTTTGCATTTTTTTGTTATTCTTATTACTTGAATTTATCTTTTCTTTGAGGAAAATTTCTCTTTAACTCAGATCTGTACAAAATGTCCTCTTATTTGTTCCAAGATGTTATCAAAGTGTTACCAAAAGTAAACTCATGAGGTAAGGACCCCACAGGAACCTCCTCATCTGAAATAGATTTAAACCTGAAGAGTTCCAGAATCTGATCCAATTTAGACAAGGTCTCATTATGGATCAAGTGGGAGGTCTCACTTCTCATTTTTCCTCTTTGGAAATGGCCAAAGACAAATCTTGAGATGTGGAACATTCAGCCTGATTGGACATAAGGACTTTTTTGGCATAAACTGACATGCTCTGCAGCCAACAGCATACAGAAAACATTGGCAAAGGTCTACATCCAAGACTTAATCACTTCAGACACTGGGGCCACCAACATCGCTAGTCAGTGTCTATATACATAGCTCTACTTAGATATCTGACATAATGAAATTACATGGCCATTATTACTGCACAACCTAACCACCTAAAGGGTGTGACCTGTGGTGCAGTAACTATTTTCTTGTTCTCTCTGCATTTGTAAATGTGATATTCTTCCTCATGGTAGAGTCTGAAGTGCCCTAAAAATACTTTAATCTGTAATCAAAAAGAGAACTCCATGGTTTTGGGATGGCAATGCCTGCTGGATGTCCACCATCAAAGAAATTGCACAAACATACTCAGCTCCTGTGACTGGTAGAGGACAGAGCATAAGTAGCTACACCTCTGCCATGTAGCCCCCTTTGATGGTGCCATTAACTCCACCAGCCTTATATTTTAGCAGCAAATTGTGTTTTGATTTGGAACTTCCTTGCAGTGGTTATTTCTTCTACTCTTTTCCCTTTAGATGATGTTTCCTTTCTGAATAAAGAAAGTAAAAAAAAAAACAGAGTAAGAAACTGAAAACTGCTAGTTTCTAGTGTTGTTTGCTTGCTTGAAAGCCCTTTATTCTCTGGATGAGTATTTTTATTTAATTAAAGTAGTAAATGATTTGTTCCTTTCAATAAAGTGATACTCTCCTAAGCAAAGCAATCAATTAACCTGGAAATCTTTTAAGGGGGATCTACCTGACATGTCTCCTTGTTAGTTTGGCTGAATATGAGCTAACTTAATCTATATACAGTAGTAAAAAATGAAATACATATTTTCTTCCCTTTATCTTGGAGGATAACTACTCTTCGAAGGCTCCAACTGGACAGACAGTAAAGGTCACAACATAAACAAATCAATTAGTCCAACAGCTCATTAGTCTTATGAAGGTGAGGTGTCTTATTGTTTTTAGCTAACTAGGGTGATAAACTCCTAATGATTAAGTAGCTAAAGAAAGATAACATCCTTCCAGAGCAATTTGACTGTTGACTGACAGGGAAAGAATCTTGCTGGGGAGTGAAGTCTGTTGAAGGTTGTGGTTCCAGTAATGGCCATATCCAAGGAATATATGTATAAACATATATATATATATATATATATATATATATATATATATATATATACACATATATATATATATATATATATATACATATATATATATATATACATACATACATACTGTACATATGCACATACAAACATACAAATACACACACACACACACACACACACACACACACACACACACACACACACACACACACACAAACTTTGAGCACAAAACCACATTGTCTTCTTCTTTTATATCCAGTGCATATTATAGATGAAACCTACTTTGCATTTGCCAGAAAATAAAGTTCAAGTGTACAGCTAGCTAACTGTATGCATTTATTTATGTATATTATGCCCAGTTTCTTAGGCTGATGCAACAAAAGAAATGCAAACAATCTATGCTCTGTTTACATATATCTGTTTAACTATGAAGTGACTGAGTAATTGCACTTTCTACATTTAGTCTTTTTCATCTATGATCCCAAGCATGGAATAAAGCATGCACTATGCATATGCTGAACGATTCAACCAAGTTTTACAAGGTCAGTACAACTAACATATAATGCCCACTAGTTTGCACCCTAATCCATCTACAGTGCGAAATTACCAAATGTGTCATTAATACTCCAGCTACTAAAAAATCAAGAGTGGGAGGGTTGTAAAAACAAGGCAGACTTTGTGAAAAGAAGTATTTCATTTGTTCTTGCATGTGAAAATCAGGATTAGAAAATTGCATCTCTCTCTCTCTCTCTCTCTCTCTCTGCTGTACACAAAAGAAAAAGGAAGAACACACCAAATAACATTTACCCCTTCCTTCATGAAACAGGCAAAACAGGACCTGTTAAGCAACAAACCTAGGCAGCAGCACAACATGTAAAACTTGAGAACATAATGTGTCATATCAACGCAGCAAACAGCACATCTTCAGAGTCAAGAAATGAACACGTCCACATAATCAAAATGCTACGCCAAACATCCAAAGACAGAAGAAGAAGAATCAGAAAACAACTCATCATATGGTTATAGGGCATCCACAAACAGCTCACTTATAACTAACAATACAGTATTAAATAAAAAAAATGGCAGTGGCCTCAGTTAACTACACAGACAGAGTAATCCAGCAGACTCAACTGGAAATATGCCATCACCCACATGAAATGAGGTAAGATATTACTCTGAAAACATTGCAGGGATGGGCAATACTCCTTTTATCAGCAAATTCTGGAAGCATTAAAAATCCTGTGGAAGCTTTTGAATGTGTCAATGAGCTTATTCAAACTAAAAAATGCTAAGGTGCAAGGACATTCTTCTTGTTAATATAAAAAATATATATAGAAGTTACACTGGAATAAAGCAAGTAAAACATTTAATGATGCTGTTCTGCTAAGAATCTCTTGATAGAGAAGGGTTTTTAATATTTTGCTTTGAAGATTTAAACTGTCTTTAGGCTTTTCCCAGTTAGGGGTCGCCTCAGCGAAACTCCGGTTTGCTAATGATTGGCAGTGGATTTTTATGGTGCCGAGTTGCCAGCCCAACCTTCAAAGAAGGCACACCCATTGATGCACACACCTACCTGCATGTCTTTATCAATCACTCGACTACGGGGAGGACATGCAGACTCCACATAGAAGGCGCTCCAGCCGAGAATCGAACGGAAGAACCTCCTGCTGTGAGGCAACAATGTTAACCGCTGCACCACAGCGGCCTATTTTGCTTTGATGGTTGAAGTGTGTAAAATAAGTGTGTAAAATTTTAATCTGCTTTAAGATCATCCCTTCTCACTATCTCATCAGATAGCTTTAGCTTGCCCCAACAGCTTCCAGTCAGGCACAAAATAAACACAAAAGAAATCAGTAAGTAAACAAGAGCAAATCAGACAATAACGTAAGCACAGCTGGGAAGCAGAAAACTTTGTTTACCGTTGACTTAAGGGTGTCATATTAAAAACTGGCTGCAGGCAAAACATGTACTTCTCATGATGAAGAACCATCTCAAAGACAACTAACTGCCACATATTTCCCTTATTTTCTCTTTGGCTGTTTAAATTGTGGAAACATGTCAGAAGTAGCTATTGCAAACAAAACAATGCTCATTTCATTTTCCAATAAATACAACAGGGAATGCAATTCAATTTAGATGTTACCTTCCCAAGCACTACTTGACATATAAATGGAAAAAGTAGGAGGAGAATGCATGGAACACAGGTGCTGGTCAAAAGGTAATAGAAAACAGAAGCTGCAACAATGTAGTAGCAAATTATGCTTTTATGCTGTTTTAAATGCTTTTACAACCAGTTTCAAAATGTTTTTACATAAAAGTACTTATTCATTTTACTTATTTAGTTATTTCCTTATTCATTCATTTTCAGCAGTCTAATGCCCAGGGATCCATTTCAAGCTTAGCCCAGGAATAATCACCATGAAAAGCAAAATAGAATCCAAATTGTTAAATAATACATTGTTAAAAAAAAAACAAACAAAAAAAACACACAGCCAAGCAGGGCACATAATGGAATTGATCATATTATAAAAGTACCAGAAATAGAAAATGTAGAATAACAGAAAGAAGTGGTCATCCCCTGGCATTGTTAACACCCCTATTTCAGTTCATTTCTAGGGGTATGCAACTAGCATTGCTCACTTCCCTCTGCAAAAACATTTGCCTAACCACACCTTCTTCATGTTTCATTATGGATTCCTTATGAGTAGATCCATTTTTCACAGCCATATCCATTAATATGATGTCAGTTTCCCTGGTGCTATGACCCTCCCATTTTTTTCATTTTTGTATTTATGGAATTTTTACATTTCAAAAAAAAAAAAAAACAAGACATAAAAATAAATCTCATTATCCACACAACCATTTACCATCCAATCATTTATCTAAAACCAGACTTGTAACACGCTTACTTCAGTTTTCATTTCGCTCAAGTACCACAACCTTCATCTAAAGTCTTTGATTCTGTGATCAGATCTTGCCACATGACCATTACCTTTTCTGAGAATTCGATTTAAGACTACAGCTAAACCACTGTAGTCAGGAATTACTCCAAGGCAAGCCTCCTAGCACTGTCGGGAAACCTGAAAAACTTCTAAACCTCTACTCACCCAGGGGATCCTATAGCAACAGTGATGCAATGTATCATCATTTTTTTATTTACCTTCCGTTGGCCAAGTTAGTTCCACTAGGCTGATTGCCTGTTTCCAGGAGAAACCCAATGTAGTATTTGTACTACTAGGTGAAATCTGGCCACAGCATCAGAGAACTTCCCCTACTGTTCTTGACAGGTGCCACAGAATCTTTTACATCCACTTGAACTTCCAAAAAGTAATTCAGATGGGAATCAGTTTACTGTGGACTCCACAGGATGACACACTCAGCCCCCAAATGCTGCACTGCAGTGCCAGCAATCCAGCCACCTGGAATGGGAATACAACACACAGCTTTATGAGTTCTGAGTAAGTAAGCATGCTGCCTGTTGCACCACTGATACTGCATGAAGCTTATGAATAAAAATATAGGTAGAATTTTCCACAAGAAAGCAAGAGAGTTTATAAGGTGTGTAAGGTGTGCAACGTCTGCATGCAAAACTGTATTAACAGATAAAGTTTTTTTTTGTTTTTTACAAACTGTACTATGTCCCTGTCCTTGAACATCATAAATGGAGATACCAAGGTATTGAATACTGAATTCTTATATGCTAAAAGCTTGTGTTCAAATGACACTGAGTTCCAGTTGATGGCTAGGGACACTGTGCAGCAACTTAGACACAAGGGGTGACTCACAGAATCAAATGTTGACATGCTTACCTAAGGGAGAATAGTGGGGACAGAGTATCACATAGGCTGAGAAGTGTAGCTGGTTCAATCAGCTCCCTGGGATAGTACTATGACCCAGCACCCTTTACTGTAATAAGCTTGTACATGTAAGTGATTGGCATATTAAGTTGGACATATGACCTCCCGTACCCCAGCTATTCCACTGAAGTGCAAAAAAAAAAAAAAAATAACAATTGGACATTCCTTCTACTGGTACACCAACCGGGTGGCCAGCTGCATGACATGCTTCCTTCCCCCTCCTGCTCCCAGCCATTCAGGTCCAATTTCTGTGCCCTGCCCCCAACCTTACGTTAATATATTTTATTAAAATATTTCTTCTCTTAAATTGTAGCAAACACCCATCTGCATGGAGCACTACAGCTTTCATGTTTTAGTTTTTAAAAAATGTAATTTCTTCGTTTTAAACTGTAGCAAACTGCTTGCTACATGTTATACCCTGCCTCCACGGAGCACTACAGCTCTCAAGTTATAGTTTAAAAAATAAACAAATTTAACTTTTAAACGGTAGCAACTCTAGTTACTACAGTTTATACCATACACAGAGAACTACAACACCCTGGTGTGACCTCAAATGCAATACTGACTTTTTAAAGCATCAAAGAGTGATCGGTATTGGTTGATCACTTCCCCACAACACTTTGCGCCCAGGGCTGTTGCCCCTCTTGCTCTGCCTAGCTACAATTTAGCACTGAGGATTAAGACTCTGTGGTGTTAATGAGCTACTTCCTGTAGCCAAAGGTAAATAGTTTGATTCCTTCTACCTCCATTTACCTACTGCATGACCTTAAACAAGTCAGCTGATCAGACAGTGCTGCTGGGTTGTCTGTGAAAAAAAGGGGACACTTATGTCCAGTAGGCATATATGGCTAATAATGTATACAATTAAAAAATACAGACAAATGAGGAGGACATATATTTTGTAACCTACTATGCCCCATTTCGGGAAGGGGTATCTCATATCTACAAGTGTAGCTCTCTATTCTGCAACCCGATCCCCCAATCTGGCACCCTCCCCTCAACTCTTATTTGAGGAGTAAAGAAAAAAGTTTACTGAGCTAAGCATTTCAGTTCTAATGAAAACAAAGCACTTTTTCCTTTAAACTGTAGCAAAATGCTTTCTAAATTTGTAGCCAGCAGTAGTAGTCTATGTCACACACAAGGCACTAAATGCTTCAGTTCTAATTACAATCACAATTTTTTTGCCCCTTTGTGACTAAGTTTTCCAATGACCACAGTAGCATTTTTAGTATTTTGAAGAAAAACTGGCAGATTTTTTGTAATGACCCAGACTTATTGGAAAAAGTGGGGTCCAGGCCAGAAATAGTGTTTAAAAGAGGTATTAGTATTAAACATCTTCTTGAAAGTGAGGTTGTTGATCGAAGCAGTGACGGCAGGTTTGGGACTAAAAAATGTGGCTGTTGTTCACAGTGCCACCTTATTCTGAATAGTGATTGCCTTAAAATAAATCAGATTCCTATTCAACCTAATGGGAAATTTTCCTGTAATTCAATAGGGGTGGTTTATGCTGCCTGTGCCGTCACTGTAGTTGCTTCTATATAGGTAAGACCAAGAGGAGGTTCAAGGATAAAATCTACGAGCATTACAGGGACATCAGAAATGGTAATAGTAATAATGCTCTAGTTAAGCATATTTCAAAATATTCCTCACACTCTTTTCACTTTTTTAGTTGTGGAAGGGGTAAAGAAAAGACCCAAGGGGAGATCTTTGGGAAGATTATTTAGTTTAGGGAACTTTGTTGGTAGTTTCAATTAAATGCCTGTGTTCCTCCAGGTCTCAATGACAGTATAAACATTGGCAGCCTTCTTAGGTTACGTTCTTATGTCATTCAGTTTTGGAAAGTACTGTGGTTGTTTGCACCATTATTTATGTGGCAGGCTGTACTATTTTGTTTTTTACAGATTTTTTTTATAAATGTGTTTTTTTTTATAAATGTATTTTTTTACCAATGTGTTTTTTTTTTTTTATAACAGTTTGGCTAGTAAGGTTTTTTTACTGGGAACATCAGCTTCTGTATAATTAATTAATTTGTATATTTAATTGGTTGACACAGTCATGTGTTTTATCTTGTGCCTCTATTTAAATAGCTGTGGAATTTGTTGTAAAATTATTCTGATGAAGTCAGTGGATATAATCCGACGAAAGCACTAAACAAACGTGTTTTATCAACATGGTGGTTTTTTGTGGAACTTCATTCTTGCGCTGGTTCTTACTGATGTGGTAAAAAAAACTGTTCTTTCTTTTAAACTGTAGAAAACTGCTTGCTATGTTTGTAGCAAACAGCTGCTACAGTTTATGCCACACATAGAACAGTAAGTACTTCAGTTTTTCCCACAAATGCAATATCGGTATATGAATGCCAGTAATGCACTGCACGGAAGACCCACTGGCATCTGTCAATTGCACCTCCCCAGTGCTTTGTGCCTAGGGCAGCTGCCTCCATTGTCCTACTCTAGCCATGCTACTGCTTATATCCTATGGAAACAATGGCATATAATGGCCAGTGGTGATGTATCAGAGAATGTAACTTTAAAAATACCTTATAGGAACTCTCCCAGCAGCATGGATTGCACTGTACATTGCAGAATTATGAAGCAACACACATGTGGATCAAAGTATAACACATGTCATTAAAAGGCATCACTTTATAGGTTCATAGGTTTATACTAGGCTATCTGCCCTAAGGCATTTATATATGAAAAAATACTGTGCCCATTAGTTTGTTGTGCCTCTGTCCAGCAGTGACACAGAATCTCCCATCCACAGGTCTAGATTTCTCTTGAACAGAGTCAGTGAGGTGCTCTGCCTCACATGGACATTCCACAGCATAGGGAGTCTCTGGTGATATTTATATCCGTGCTAAGGTTTAAGTCACTTGCTCTAGTGGTTTTGGTGGATTTGGATTTTTTGAGGTGGAGCATGTCCATTAATTCGGGTTGGACATGGCCTTGTATGTCAGGCACATGTCACCTCTGAGCAGCTGAATAGAGCTGGAGTTTCTTCAATCTGGCAGCATATGACAGATTTTGGAGTCCCTTTATCCTTTTGGTGAGGAACTTTTGGGGTCTCTCCAATTGCTGCAGATGTCGGGTGAGATACATCGATCATTGGTCTGATATGAGACAGGGGAACAATGACCTCACTAGGTCTGGATGTGAATCCTTCATGATCAGGTGGGCAACGAAGAAGGTCTTTCTAACCACTTGTGAGTGTCAAAAGAAAGGCCACTGTCAACCTGGGTCCCCAGGTCCCTGATAACCTCTTCTGTGCTTAGTGGATTGCCACCTATATGGTAGCTTGGGGTTACCTTGTTTTTCCTGAAGGGTATGACTATACATTTTTTGGCGTGAATGATTGGGACTGTCATTAGAAAGTTGTTGTCCATGTCCTGAAATGTCCATGTGAGCTATATTACATAGGGAAGACTAAGTGCAACCTAAAGTAAGAATGTTGGAACTTATACAGGGATATTAAGCACGCAGACCTGAGCAACCAAGCTGTGGTGGTGCAGCAGTAGCATTGTCACCTCACAGCAAGAGGTTCTCCAGTTCGATTCTTGGCTGGAGTGCCTTCTGTGTGGAGTCTGCATATCCTCCCCATGGTCGAGTGGTGTTCAAAAGACGTGTATGAATGGGCATGCCTTCGTTGAAGGTTGGGTGTCGGGCTGGCACCTCGGCACCATAAAAATTGACTGTCAATCATTAGCAGACCGGAGTTCTACTGTGGCGACCCCTAACTGGGAAAAGCCGAAAGTAAACAACAACAACCTGAGCAACCAAATTGCTCTATGTTTTCAGACAACACATAAAGGAAACATGATGATTTCAAGTTCTTTATGATATATGCTTGCTCCAATACAAGCTTGTTTTTAAATATTTCATATGTATTAATGTACAAGGGGGCATGGTTCACTTTCACATGTGAGACTTTGCATCTGAAAGGGCTGAGGAATGAATTACTTCTGAAGCATGTGTTATGAAATTTATTTTTCATTTTCTAGTGTATTTATACAGAAATGCTTACACTGATAACTGTACATTTATGTTTATTATTGATATGTATATACAGTCTATATAATACAAAAGCACCAATTAACACATTCTGAAATAAGTAAGGAGCCTGGTAAATTTATAATCTTCTTATTAGTTATGATGTGTTCCTTGGATCCCTGGGAGTATTTAATGCATTAGTTTTTGAACAGTTTTACAATCTAATGAAGGCATGCAACTGAGGCGACTGACCATTTTAATTGTTGGAATAAAGGATAGAATTTATAAGCTGCAACACTGACTAAGGAGTATAAATTGAATGTAAATATTTATTTATTTAGTTGGTTGGTTTATCCAGTTGATTTGTGCTGTATTAGTAGGTCTACACTGAATAACAGAATCTGGCTAAGGTCTGTGACTGTCCTCACATTCTGGTAGTATTTCTAAGCTCACCTGATTAAATACTAGCCCTGTGTTATCAGATGGATAGCTACCTGACTCAAAGACAGAACTGATATAGTCACAGTGGATGCCAAATTCTGCTGTCAAAGGATGTCCATCAGGGTTGTATGCTGAGTCATCTCCTCTTCATCATATACATCGCTGAGACTAAGTGAATATTATGAATATCTGGCTTGCAAAGTTTCAGATCACTGCAAACCTGGTGCAGCCTTTAACTCTCCAGAAGATACACATACCCATAATCTGTGGTGTCAAGAACATGGACTCAAGCTAAAGGGGAAAAATGCAGTACTGTGCATTTTAGGACCCCTGCAATTACCACATAGAAGACACCACAAAGATGAGACTATTACCAGAGAACTTGGCACATTCATGGACAATAAACTTTCCTTTGACACCCACATATCAACTATCAAGAGGAATGTCTTCTACCTAGCCCAATTAATTACTTAAGATAAAGCCTCCAGATCCAGTCATCTTATAGTCCACCTTTACACCTACCTGCTCAATTCATTCCATAACAGAATATAATGCTCTCTTTGGAGGGTACCTGTACACCTTGCTACATATCTTGGGAAACCCCAAAGATTCCTAACCAAAAATTTTGAATATGAACTCCTTAAGTTATATTACACATCTAAATGCTATATCTTTAAACTCTTACCTTACAACCTCTGTTTAACACCTGAGTCAACAAAAGCCCCAACCTACTTACATAATCAAAAATCTGGCAATACCAGCAATAATCACCCTAATGACCTAAACCTATACTGCAGTATATTAACAGAAACAATTGGCAAGACTGATATCTCTCCCAAATGATTTCCTATTCACGGAACACGCTCCTACACCTTGTCAAACAAAGTAGTTATCCATTTCTCTTCAAACCTTGATGAGTGGTAGGTATCTGTAAATTCATCCTAGGGTTGTCTGCACAGGGTCTTAAAACACAGGGAGCAAGCAGAAGGAACAGCAGTGACTAAACTCTTAAAGGTGTACTGGACTGACTGCCTAGTATAAACCTATGAACCTATGGCAAGATTGCTGTGGAAGAGGAGATTCATTTCAAATTAAATACATAAGGAAGTCTCGATGAACACTGTGCACAGTACAGCAAGGTTAGCACACAACAGACTGATACACTAAAGGCAAAGCCTGTTGTGATTCATAAAATTAGTAACACAATGGGAAAATGCACTATATGCTGTTTTATCCCCCTGCAAGAAGTACATATACAAATCATCTTCCCTTCCTGAATGCATGCCATTCATAAGAGCAACTGCTCTGGAGTATCAGGTAATCCCTATGGAGTAAAACCATGGGAATCCAACCACAAGCAATCCAATGGCACTGCCATTGGCAGTTCCGACATCTCCCACTTAAGCAACCCAGTAAGACAGTACAGAAAAAAAACTAGAACAGCTCCAATACATTGTAGGAATATCCCCAATGATAAAAGAGTTCCTTATGTTGCATGCAACCACACTACTGCAAACTAACTTGTTCCATTTCCACAAAATGATAATGCCATTACTCAAATAGTGATCCCCCACA
>NC_056730.1:539982426-540004926 GCF_019279795.1 Protopterus annectens | reverse complement strand
TAGAGTTAGGAAGGTGAGAGGAATAAAGAAGAGGAGAGATGGACAGAGGACTGGAGTCAGGTGGGGTGGTTACAGTCACATATTCAGGTGTGGTTTAGATATTCTTTGACAGATCTCTTGAATTTGTACACCTGAGGTATACTTCTCAGGGTCATAGGAAGCTTGTTCCATTGAATGGCAGGTGAGTAGTTGTATAGGTTCTGTCTCACAATTTTTTTAGGCTTATGAATCTGTAACAAAAGTTGATCAGAGCTCCTTAGTGGTCGCGAAGGGATATAAAGTGAGACTAGTGAGGAAATGCTAGGGCAGGAAGATGGTTTATTAATGATGGCGTGGATGAGGACAATTTGAGTAACTTTGAGTTGGTTTGGAAACTCTAGCCAGTTGAGTGACCTGAGGGCATGACAGTGGTGAGATATGAATGGAGAATTAGCAGCAAATCTAGCTGCTTTATTGTAGGCAGTTTAAAGTTTAGTAAGAAGAGAGGACTGAAGGTTTGTAAAGATTTTCCAGAGTAGAAAAGGTTGGGAAGAAAGAAAGCATTGGCTACTGAGATTCTGGAGTCAGGCGTTAGGAACCTTTTGTTTCTATATAGGAGGCCAAGCTTTTGGTGGGTTTTCTTAACACAGTGATTTATGTGAAGGTCAAACTTTAGTTGGTCATCTATGATTACTCCAAATGTTGCTTAGTCTGGCTATTAGGGGTGATGTTAGTTTTATTAAGTGAAAAGATGTTAAAAGAGGATTTGATGTGGTAGAGGTGTTTTGGGAGGAAGAGTAGGAGTTTTGTCTTTTTGGGGTTGAGTAATAGTTGATTATTAGTAAAGCCAAGTTTCTGTATGTTTGAATGATGTTTGTGTGAGGGTGAGTAGTTCTGTTGGATTGTCGGCCACATACATAATAGTAGTATCATCAGCATACTGCATGAGAGAAGACTGGGGACAGGACTCATGTAGTTCACTGGTGAAGATGGTAAAAAGGAGAGGTCCAAAAATAGACCCTTGTGGGACACCCATTTTGATGGGGAAAAATGGTGAAAGAGCAGAAAGGCATTTGACAGACTGCTGCCTATCATAAAGGAAGCTGTTAAACCAGGACACAGTTCCTGATGAAAGGCTGAGTTGGGATAATTTAGAGAAGAGAAAAGGGTGGGAGACAGTATCAAAGGTTTTTGACAGATAAGACAGGACAGTTTATTATTATCTCTGGCAAGGGAAATTGTATTGGTGAAGGAAATTAGAGCAGTAGAGGTGCTGTGGTGTGGTCAGAAGCCATGCTAGGTAGGGGTAAGATGGGCCATGAGTTGTTTGTGGATGTAGTGTTCAAGCATTTTTGAGAGGAGAGAAAGTATGGTAATTGATCAGAAGTTAAAAAGTTCTGTGGAATTTCCACCTTTGTGGATGGGTATAGTAAAGTTTTTTTCCAAAGAGTAGAACAGTAGATTCAGTGATAGAGCAGTTTATGAGGATGGAAACAGGGTATACTACAGATGAGGCAGCAACATTTAGGAAGAAAGATGGCAGATTGTCAGCTGATGGGGAGCGTACTTTAAGTTTGAGGAGGAATTTTATAATGTAGCTTGTAGGAACTGGCCTTAGTGAGAAGGGGGAGTTTTGTTGTTGGATAAATGTAGGTGGTGAGAGATTAGATAGGTTAGGTTAGAAGTCTGCATAAGTTTGCTAACAATATCAATGAAGTAGGAATTGAAAATGGAAGCAGTTTCAAGGTGTGTACTGTCTGGGAAATGACTGGGTGTTGAGAGATTGCCTGGATAGAGTATTTGGTTGACAGCATTCCAAAATATTTTAGGGTTGCTAGATTGTGTAGTCAGGGGTTGGTGGTAGAAAATTATTTTATCATTATTAATGTGTTTTTTGTGAGAGTATGAAGTTCCCTATAGCTTTGGAAATTTGAGGGAGATTTAGTCATGGACCAAAGTTTCCAGGCAGAGTCTCATTTGTGTATAAGATACCGAGTAGAGTTAGTTAGCCAGCAGGAGTTGTAGGATTTGACTCTAATAGTTCTAGGAGGGGCAAAGGAGTTGAAGATGTAGTTAAAATGTGACACAACTTCATCAAGATGTCAAGTAAAGAGGATGGATGAGTCTTAGTTGAGAGAGCATTATTGAATATTTTAGGACTAAAGGTAGATAGTTTCCGACAAACTGTAAATTTGTGGGGTCTGGAAATGTGTGGGGAGAGCCGGAGGATTCATATTGGGCAATGTTCACTGATGGAGTCAGGTAGTGTTTCTGGGTTGTGGTACAAGTTAGGGTTAGAAACTAAGATCCAGTCGATGACAGAACTTGTTGGTTTATGATGGAAAGTGCGAGATGGAATAAGCTGTATGTAGCCAAAATGATTAACACAGATGGTAGGGGAGATAGAGCAGAGGGAAGACCAGTTGATATTAACATCACCTAGTATAATGGTCTCATTAGGTGTGTAGTATGACATCCAATTTAGAATCTGCTCTAGTAGGAGTATGTTATCACCTGCTGGTATATAGATGGTGACTACTCTTATTGTATTCTGGTTGTTGGGTTTAAAGTTGGCAGGGTAAAAGGAGGGAGGAGGGTTAGGAAAGGGAGCAATGGTAATGAGGTCAGAGCACATAACAGAAACTCAATCTCCTTTTTTATGTGTTCTATCAAAACGTAGAGATAGATTTTTGTTTTGTATAGTGGATAGATTCTGGGAAGCAGTATAATTTTCAGAAGATTATATTCAGTGCAAGAGCAGAGTGAGGGTGATATAGAAGAGTAGTAGTGGATGTTGAAGTGTGAGATGATGTGAGTGGATACTGGAGAGCATGGATGCTGGATTAGTTGAGTGTGGTATAAGGTTAGGTTACAGAAGAGTAGAATATGATGATGGGGTGAAAAGAGTATGAGAGAAGAGAATTAGGCATTTTAGTGGTATAGGATATTGTAAGAGAGAAGAGAAAAGAGGAAGTGTAAATGAAAGAAAGGCAGTGCAAGTAGTAGGAAGGAGGTGGAGATGGGGAGTATAGATGGTTGGATTGTGATAAGAGTTAAGAGAGGTGGGAGGGGTATAGGTGAGTGGAGTGGGTTCTGATAGGTTAGGGTGTGAAGAGACTGGCTTTGAGAGGAGTTAGGACTAAGATGGTTAACTATAAAGGTAATTGATTTGGGGTTGGGTGGGAATGAGGGTAGGGTAGTGAAGTGAGCCCGAGTGAAGCAAAGGCGAATGGGGTGGGTTGGTCCAGGAAGCAGCAAGTAGCAAGAGAGAAGAAAAACAATGAGTAAAGCAGAAAAGAATGACTGAGAATGCAGTCGCTAGTGAACTGAAATGAAAAAAGAGAAGATGAGTAAAAGAGTAGGCTAACTATAAAGGGAAAGTGATATAAAAAGAAATATGGTAGTTAAAGGTTACCTGAAGAGAATAGGGCTAGGCTATTTCAGAAGACGGTATATGAACTGGTCAGTGGAAGTGAGGAGACAGGCTAGAAGTGTTGAAATTTATTGAGAGCTAAAAAGTAGAATAGAGAAAGATGTCATAGAGAACTATAAGGACAACAGTGAGAATATGAGAGGAAGGAAGGGTGAGCAGAGGTCTGGGTCAGAGGTGTGCCAGTGATCCTACAGGAGTCACTCTCTCTCTCTCTCTCTATATATATATATATATATATATATATATATATATATATATATATAGATATATATATATATATATATATATATATATATATATATATATATACACGTATATATATTTGTGTGTGTGTGTGTGTGTGTGTGTTTATGTGTGAACTATGCATGTGTGTGCATCTATGCAAAAACACACCATAGCCCTATGTGCATTTAACAAATATTACAATACATCTAGGGTATTGTTAGGTACAAACCCAATGGCTGAGTGCCTTACAAAAGAACCCACTCCCAGACTGCATGACAAACCTATGTGCACAATATTATCTATTCAATGCACAGCCCAACAGATGTTATTACACTTAAGAAATTAAGTTTTAAGGTATATATTAACAGTGCACATAAAATAATGATATATTTTAGTGCATCTGCTGTACAACAGCTCATAACCACAAGATGCATATAGCGTTGAGCTTGTGGAAATTAAGCACTTATCACTTCACAGGTTCTTAACATTTTCATACAAACTTGAAATTTCAACACACCATCTCTCAGTCCCAACCTTATGAAGTATGCAACTTTCACTGTACAATTTTATCTGTAAATTCTCTATATAAGCCACCTACAAAATTGCACTGTTGGACTGAATTGTGCAACTGGGACTGATAAATTGTATTCAGCTAATATTAAGTAAAAATGTTAAGAAATGCTGAAGCACGGCTTGATTAGTACTGAAAAAAAGAAAACAATGACTTTAAGTTTCAGATTTAGTTGCCAGAAGCCAAAGAGTGGATTTGTGTTTGTACTGAGACACTGGGCATGCCCAGCAAAGTTTATAAAATGAGGGATGATTTATTCTTAATGGAGAAGTAGTCAGAAGTAGTCAGAACTAAGCAGACTGGGAAAGTTTTCATTATTGTGTTGCTAGACATTTTAAACATTCTTTCAAATATCCGGGTTTATGTTGAGTGTGTGAAGTAAACAATGGGAAGCTTGTAAGAGTTCTAAGTTTTTCAAAATGACACCAGGTCTGTGCCTCCCTCTTGACCCAGTCCATACAGAGTTCATGCAATAGCCTAATTCCTTCAGGTGTTTGTCAGTTTCATTCAACCATGAAAACACTTATTCTCTGATACCCCTGCCCTTCAGTTTTTAGTATCATGATCAACTCTTGAACTGTCCACAAACTTGGCTGTGTTTTTAAACAATCTAAATTTGGAATATTTAATTATTCTCACTGGACATTTTTCACTTTTTTGGGACTGTTTTTTAGGACAACATTACTTCAACAGAGAACTAGGTGAAGTTTCTGCAAATCTTGACTATTACAACTGTAAAAATCTTTTTTCTTACAACTGTACATGTACTGACAATTCTGGCTGCTCAACTCCTATAAACTTCCAATACATTCATTTCACACAAATATTTGGTTTGGCTGTCTGACTTACTACTTTAATGGAAGGAGATATGTGGCTATGGAGATATCTGATTGTAAGTCTCAGAGGGTAGTTTACATAATTGGATGAGGATGTCCATATACCAATGGTATATTGGACAAACTAAGAGTAAAGTTAATATCAGAATTATGGAACATTTGGGGGATAGTAGGAGAGGAAATGTAAACGGCCCTGTGGCAAATCATTTTTCAACTGTGCATGGAGGGTTGGAAGGCAGTTTAATTTTTAGTGTTTTATCCCAACCACATTTAATTAGAGGTGGAAGCTTTAAGGATAAGTAGAATAAATTGGAATGTAGGATGATTTTAAACTATAGAACATTGTACCCTAAGGGGATGAATTTGGATGCAAATTTGACCTTGTGAGTATTCACATATAGATAAGTATGTATGTGTATTATATTCATGTTTGGAAATAGAAAAATATAGCTTTTGTATAAAATAAAATATGTTTTTAAGATAATTAGTTAATTGATTTTGGTAGTTAGGACAGTCTAATTGTTTGAATGGAGCACTGAGTGTATAAATTTGACCATTTTTTATGTGCAATTTATTCCTAGACGGCGAAAGGCTGAGGTACCAGAATAAAAGTGAACAAGTTTAATGGTCTCTGTGGCAAAGTTTTTTCCTTATTTGTAGTGTTTTGAACAGCTTTTTCTTCTTTTGTTGTTTTTTTGTGTACCATGTCATTGGATTCAGCTTCTGCTATGCCGGGGGTTTCTTTAAACTCAGCGACTTCTGAAAGAGTGCTGTTTGTGGATATCTTATGTGAAAGGGAGTTGAAACTGGCATCAAAAGACCCATGACTATTAACAAATGAGGATAGCTTGATCAGTAAATTTGATAAAGTTGAACAGCTCATGCTTAGGGAGGTGACTATGTTTTATGATATTAAACTTTTGGAGAAATCTGTGCCTCTAAATATTACCCTGAGGGGTTTATGGGTGGACCATTTACCTGCGGGGGGGGGGGGGTTACTGAGGAAGAAAATTATTTATTTGAAGAATGGAAGCTTCTTTCTTTAAATTGCACTCTAGGTTGGCTCCATATCTTGATTAAATGCATCTTAAGGTTACAGGATAAGTTGCGTAGGGAGATCATGGTGGTACAAGATGAATGAAGCATCAGAAAGGAGGTATACGGAGTCAATGAATAATATAAAATCTAGAGTGCAAAAGGCGGAATTGGATATCCTGGAATGGAAAAAGCAAAAACTAAATAGAAACATCAAAGACTTTGAAAGTAATATGGTTTACTACAGGCAGTGCAAAGGGCATTCTGGCAGGTCAAGGGTCAGAGGAGGAGTTAGTCCATTAAGGGAAATGCGTGAATCTTCCATATCTTCTGGTGAAACAAGTTTGAGTAAAATAAGCATTTCTTTTGAGAATGTACAGGTGGGGGAAGTTATAAATTCCCCAACGATCTCTGTAAAATCTACCCAGTCTCCACAGAATGGGTGTGTTCGAACTAACAACAAGAAGTAGCAGAATCCATATCATGTTTTCCTAAATCCCAATAAAACAGTTCAAGTGAGTCTCATTTTGCTGAACTATGAAATATAAATTTATCAGATTTATGTTTGACTAAAAATATTGAAAACGTATAACTAAGGGGTGCAACATTTTTTTCCAACTAGAATCCCTTGTTTAGCCGGGAAAGATGCGATGTTTGCTCTGAGACTGTTGATGGAGAAATATAGGGACGGTCAGAAGGAGTTGCATTGTGTCTTTGTGGACTTGGAGAAAGCATATGACAGGGTGTCTAGAGAGGAGTTGTGGTATTGCTGGTGAAAGCGCTTAGTCTGTGGTTGTCGTTGGAAATAAAGGAATTAAATCTTCCTGGTTGGTGTTCCTGCATCCTTGGATTGCTGTGGTGGAAACTGTTTGCGAATTAAGGTTGCGGATCCTGTTTTTGGTTTCCTGGTTCTTCTTTGGAGTTGTGGTATTGTATGAGGAAGTCAGGAGTGGCAGAGAAGTATGTAAGAGTGGTACAGGATATGTACGAGGGTAATGTGACAGTGGTGAAGTCTGCAGTGGGAGTGACAGATGCGTTTAAGGTGAAAGTGGGATTACATCAGAGATCAGCTCTGAGCCCATTCTTATTTGTAATGGTGAAGGACAGCTTGACAGATGAGATGAGACAGGAGGCCCCATGGACTATGATGTTTGCAGATGACATTGTGATCTGTAGTGAGAGTAGGGACCAGGTTGAGGAGACCCTGGAGAGGTAGACATATGCTCTAGAGAGGAGAGAAATGAAGATCAGCAGGACTAAGACAGAATATGTGTGTGTGAATGAGAGGGAGGATAGAGGAATGGTGAGGATACAGGGAGTAGAGTTGGTGAAGGTGGATGATTTTAAGTACTTGGGATCAACAGTTCAGAGTAATGGGGAGTGTGGAAGAGAGGTGAAGAATAGAATACAGGCAGGGTGGAATGGGTGGAGAAGAGTGTCAGGAGTGATTTGTGACAGACGGGTACCAGTAAGAGTGAAAGGGAAGGTCTACAAGAGGGTAGTGAGACCAGCTATGTTGTATGGGTTGGAGACGGTGGCATTGACAAAAAGGCAGGAGTCAGAGCTGGAAGTGGCACAGTTAAAGATGTTAATATTTGCACTGGGTGTGACAAGGATGGACAGGATTAGGAATCAGTATATTAGAGGGTCAGCTCAGGTTGGACGGTTTGGAGATAAAGTCAGGGAGGCAAGATTGCATGGGTTTGGGCATGTGCTGAGGAGGGATTATGGGTATATTGGGAAAAGGATGCTAAGGATGGAGCTGCCAGGTAAGAGGAAAAGAGGAAGGCCTAAGATAAGTTTATGGACGTGGTGAGAGAGAACATACAGGCAGTTGGCAATATTCAGCGGACAGGAAGAAATGGAAACAGATGATCCGCTGTGGCGACCCCTAACGGAAACAGCCGAAAGAGAAGAAGAGAATCCCTTGTTTAGCATACTTAATACTATACATTAATCACTTATGTAGGAAATTGTATTTAAAAGTGTATTTTTGAGATAAAAAGCAGGTATGTACAGTTAATGTTGGTAAAGATACATTTTTGGGCATTTCTTTACATGACACTGACTTTATTTTTTGAAATGTTATCTTTTGTGGAAGTAAATGTGAATGATGACATTGCTATTAAAAATTACTTGAATGGTTTAACTGCTAATACACAGAATGATGGCTTCTGTACAGGCTTTGCCTGACTTACTGTTCCTAATGTACCTACTGCTAGTCAGTTTATACCACCTAAGAATTCATTGGCTGTGATTTTATTTGAAAATATGGTATGTAGAAGAGTGGAGCATGAGTTTAATGTATTGTTAAAGGCCGAAAAAAGTATAATCTAACAAAATATGAATGGGTAGATTTTCAAAGTTTACGATCTATGTTGAATGAATATGTTTTTAAAGAAGCAGACAAAGGTGGTAACTGGGTAGTAATGAGTAAAAGACAGTATTGTGAAATGGTCAACAAATTAATACGTGACTCTGAAAATTATATGGAGTTGAGGAATAACCTGGTTAAAAGATTTCATTTGGAATTGCATGAATTGTTGGAAAAAGGGGAAAGACTGGGGTTCCTGGGGGCAAAGATGTTAAAAGATTGTTTATCATGGAGCCCAAGGATCAAAAATTCTATTCAAGTCCTAAAATTCATAAAAATGTATCAACCCTTCAGGAAGGCCCATTGTCTCTGGGACAGGTTCGTATTTGGAAAATGCGTGAATTTTTTTAGAATTTAATTAAAAAAAACCACCTATACAGAGTGCCGTCACATGTTAAGAAAGAATACAGCAAAGTTATGTGGCATTTTGAAAATGATTAAATGGGAAAGTGATTATTTTGGGGCCACTGTAGATGTTAGTGCATTATACGCTAACATTAAAATAAAGTGGGGTTTGGATGCAATGGGTAAGATCATGGGGGAAGGTCCTCAAACTTATTTGTTGTCCATTTTGGAATATTGCCTCACCCATAAATATTTGGATTGGACTAAAAGCTCTTTTTACAAAAGAGGGGAACAGCAATGGGGGCTCCTTATGCTTCAACTTATGCCATCATTTATATGGGTGAATTTGAGACACAATTTGGGTATCCAAACACATTTTTCTGGAACCATGTGGTTAGTTTTAAAAGATTTATTGAAGATTTAATTTTTGTTTGTAGGGTAGACAAGGAAGAATGTTTGAAATTTGTGAGGCAACTAAATGACAATCCATATGGTTTAAAATTCACATGTCAATTGAATTCTAATATTATAGCAATTTTGGATGTAGATTTTTATACTGATGGTGGGAACAGTGTTCAGTATAGGTCCAATAGGAAGCCTACATCTGTTAACAATGTTCTTCATGCAGAAAGTATGCACCCTCCCCTTTTGATTAAATTGCTTCCTTATGGGGAATTTAGGAGGATTCATTGCAACACTTCAGAGATAAGCTTAAGGGAAACATACTTGTGGGAGGTTTATGATAGGTTGGTAACTCATGGTTATTCAAGATCAATATTATGTGAAACCAATAATAAAGTGCTATGACAAAATAAGGGATGTGGAAAGTTTTGGAAGGGGAATAGTATTAAGATTAAGAACAAGGAAATTTCAGATGAAAACAAAGAGAAAATATTCTTTGTGACAAAGTGTTCCCCTTTTCTTTTAATTTGGAGCAGACAGTAAGGGAATTGTGGCATATGCTGTGTTATGATACTACAGTGGGACATCTTTTTCCCAAACATGTGACCTTTTCATATGGAAGATACAGTAATTTGAAAGAATTACAAAAATGGGATAGGATGATTGTAGATAAAAGGGACAAAATGGGAGCATGTGCATGTGGAAACTGTACAGTATGCAGTGGAATTGGGAATTTGACAGGGAAAAAAATTAATGGAAGGAGATATGTGGCTATGGAAACATTTGATTGTAATTCTCTGGGGGTAGTTTACATAATTGAATGTGGATGTCCATATACCAAATGGTACACTGGACAAACTAACAGAAAAGTGAAGATCAGAATTATGGAACACTTGGGAGACATTAGGAGAGGAAATGTAAACAGCCCTGTTGCAAATCATTTTTCAACTGCGCATGGAGGATTGGAAGATAATTAAATGTTTAGTGTTTTAGCCTGACCATATTTAATTAGAGGTTGAAGCTTTAAGGATAAGTTCAATAAATGCAATGTAGGGTGACTTTAAACTATAGAACATTGTACCCTTAGGGGATGAATTTGGACGCAAATTTGACCTTGTGAGTATCCATATATAGATATTGTAAGTATTTATGTGTATTATATTTATGTTTGGAAATAGCAAACTATATTTTTGTATAAAATAAAATATGTTTTTCAGATAACTAGTTAATTGATTTTGCTAGTTAGGGCAGTTCAATTGTTTAATTGTTTGACTGGAGCACTGGGTGTATAAATGTGACCATTTTTATGTGCAATTTATTCCTAGAAGGCGAAAGGCCAAGGTACCAGAATAAAAGTGAAAAAGTTTAATGGTCTTTGTAGGAAAGCTTTTGCCTTACATTTGGTGTTTTGAACACTTACTACTTCAGCCTCAGACTGCAAACCTTCGCATGGCTATTGTAGTCGTACTTTAATTCCAGCTTCCTCTTTGTATGACATAAAGGCAAGATATTTCAATTTCAGAAAGGTTTATTCCACTATTTCCTTTACTTTATACTGATTTTGGGTATCAGTAATGTAGACAAAGTAGGTAATTTGCTTTTCACACCCCATTAGCTTGGTGACAAACTGAGTTTTTGCAATGAAGTACTCCTACATTCCAGAAATGGGGCAATCCTAACAGTTTTGCTCCTACTCTTTCTCATAATATTTTAAGATAGTGTGAACTGGACATTATATCTGTTACCAATAAAAACATCTTATGATTACATGCTTTTGTATTGTGGACTACTGTCAGATATAACAATACTGTGTCCTCTGTTGCAAAAAAATAGACTTTCATAGACTAATTGCACTTGCTGCGTCTGTCAGACTGACCACCTAAGAAATTTGCAATAATAAATCTATACATGTGAGACATGTAGCTGCTTAAGAAAGAAACATTTCTGTTCATATTCAATTCCACAGCTAACCAGGTACAAGATATGCTGTGTTTCTCTTGGACTTCTGTTATGGTATGAACTGCACATGGCACAACTCTGCACTACTTATTTGTGTCAACATTCCTACAGAGCATGTTCTATCTCTTGCTATTTTTTATACTTTACTATTCATAAAATGATTCGTACATTTTCCAAAGCATCTCAGTTGATTTGTAGACACAGTTTTGTTAGCTTTAACCATAAAGCCTTACACACGCTTATTTCTTCCTTGAAAAAAAATAAGACTGAACCTCTTTCCTTACTGATGCTTTTTATTAAGACCAACCTCTCATTATAACCTCTTTCAGTACCTGCATTTCTCAGTCATTGTCAGAGCATATTTGGAATTGTTTTTATTTTTCTGTCACTGGAAAATGTAACATTACCCAAATTACTTTTTATTCTTTTTCTTCAAAAAAACTCTTCATACCCCCTTAAAAACATGCTCTGCTGAATACATCTGTAATGTTCAGTTCCTTCAATTATTTGTATTTCAGTTTTAGATCATACTTATCTAGATTAAATACCTTCCTATGGAATCTCAAAGATGCCTTGTAGAAAACTCTTTCAGAATATAATTTGTGAGGCTTTGTGATCTGATACACATGAGCATATTTACCACAGACATATTAATTGAATTGCTCATATCCATCTCTATAAATGTTCTTGACCCATAGGCAACTACTCTGTTCTCTTGTGTTGGACCACAGTCCCTACACTATTCTAAGTGGCTGTTCACATCACAGTATTTTAACTGTGGTACACCGGTTCCTCTGTAAGGAATTCAAGCAGCATGGGCAAGCTTTCACAGTCCCTAGATGAGGACTGATGAAATTCAAATCTCAGCACTTCAGCCAAGCTTCAATCTGATTTCCATGTATAAGCACAACAGAAAAGAAGAACAAAAATAAATAACTGCATACATATATATAACAAATGCAATGTTATGCAATAAATCCTTATCCATAGCCATGAAAGGCATAAAAAAGATAGTGGAAGATATGGAAGGTTAAAAGAAAAAAAAAAGGACATGCTATAATGACAACTAGAAGGTCAGAAGGTAATGTTGGTAATTTCCCACATATCTGAAGGAAGCTATTCAATGGTGGACAAAAATAAAGAGACTGTCACTATTTACATATAGACAGACACCATGATGAATAGGAAGTACTGCCCTCTCATTAAAGTTAGGTAGAAGCAGCTCAGTTACTTCAATGAGGACAGTAATCTTTTAAGAGATGGCAAGGAAATGCTGGACACAGGTACAGAATTAGACGTACTAAAACTCAGCATCTACTCAAAAAGTCCAACTTGTCCAAGATGTCTGCTGTTAGAAAAAATACTAAACCATCCACTCAAAAATAAGTACAAAAGAACAGTTAAACTATTTGTCCAATTTGACAAAAGTTAATTAATGTCTGTTACAAATTCTGTTGTTCTAGCTAAGCCAAGACAGAAAAATGCAAATAATGTTTCTGCTGACAACTAACTCAAAATTTTAATCTGAGATCAGCATCTTACTTTCTAAAAAGTCTATTACTTGGTCATTTACTTACTCATTTATTTATTTATTTGTTTATTCATTCATTCATTCATTCACTCATTCATTCATTCATTCATTTAATTTTGTTTATCTGGAAAGTCTGAGGTGATCTAGACGTCCATTTTCAGTGGAGGCCCAGGGAAAAAACTCCATACAATTAACATGGCACAAAACAAAATGCACACATATGAAGTGATTATATTTATTTACTTATTGATATTTGTTTACTGTAAAAGTCAGACTGGATAATTTTATCTATTTTCAGCTAAGGTCCGGGGAGAAAAGCTACATCAATAAAATAACAAAAAAAATACATATACAAATGTGAAAATCAACATCATATTGCAATATACTGTAAATACATAGATTAATATGAATATTAATACACATATGCAGAATAATACACATACACTATCATTAAAACAAGACAAATACAATATCATAATCCACTGAAGCATGTTGACATGTTAAGTGAGTGAGTTTATAAATAAATAAATTAATTCCTGATGGATTGCAAATGTACTTAAATTAAATGCTAACAAATCCATTTGGTAGAAAAAACATCTTCCAGCATAAACACTGACAACATCCCACTTCAAAATGAAAATGTAGTTAGATAACTGGGAAACTGGGCTGATAACTTCCTATCCTTTGATCACCATGTAGCAAGGATTGTCAGGAAATCATTCCACTTGACAGAGCTGACCACCAAGAGGATATCATCCAGATTTAACAATGTTATTGTCCCCTTGTAGTCAGCATTGATTAGACCAGTTACAGAATACAGCATCCCCTTTGGGATGCACCTCACCAGGCAAATCAATCTGTTGGAAAGATCCCAAAGCTTCTTAACAAAGAAAATCATATTAATAAAATCCCTAACTGAACAAATACTCTTGACTAGAAGCACTCTCTCTTTCTGTATCTTACAGGCTCCAAAGAAAAGACCTATGTCTTGCCGTCAAGAAATCAGGGACCCGATAGTCCAGAATCTCTTTTATTTTCATATATCAGTCCCACAAACACAAGAACAAGGGATCTAAACCTCCTTCAGCAAATCAATAAAACAAATGGAGAGACAAATTAATTACTTAGCATCTACCTCACAATTATCTTCCTTCAATTTATTCTCAGATAATTGGATATGAATTAATAAATTCATCCCAGGTTTGACTGGTCTTGCCATTCTTCAGAAGGGAGGTAACAGCCTAAGGTTGGAATTGGCAAGATGTAATGTTCACAAGACTCAGTAACATTGAACCTCCTATGATTCCTATGATATCCAGCAGAGCCAGCTGCTACAAGGTATGTAGCAGGCTCTACTAGACAATCTATTTCTCATAAACTGAAGGTCTGAGAACCTGATGTTACATCACATCCAACAGCTGAAAAAGAAGAAGAAGAGGAAGAATTATGTCCCATGGTAAACAGCCTCCGAGTGTCAGAAATTGAAGCCTGCTGAATGGTGCTGAAACCAAAGAGCACTGGGGTGGTATATCCAATTGGCCTGCTACCATGACGGCCTCCCACAGGGCAACACCAGAAGGGTCAGACCTAGTAGTCATGAGATCAGAGGTCTGCGAAGGTGCCTCACCTGAGTCATTAGACAACTTAAAAACATGTGCCAAAGTTTCTCTGGCATCCACTGAGTTCTTTTCCCTTAACTTTTTGTCCTTAGGTTTCTTGGACAAGACTGTATCTGAAGCCATATGCGGAGAGTAAACTGCAGGATCCCAGTTCAAAGATTTAGATATGGACTTTGACTCTATACTTAAGCATCTTAACTCAAAACCTAGCACAATCCTGACAATTAGAAATACTGCACTGAGGCCTCAAGCAAAACAGACAGAAGGAATGACAATCTTTATGTGGGATTTGTTTCCAGCACTTTAAGTAGTTATTGACTTTTTAAACAAATCTGAAAGCAGGAGGAATAACTCAGGAGAAAATGAGCTGACTGATGGACTGTGTGAAAGCTGCCAACCCAGCTAGATAGAATTTTGTAAATAATTCTATGTCATTTGTGAATAATAATATGATTTGTATACTTGTCTTACAAATGTAAGAAAACTATATTTTCTGTATTGAGCTTCAAAAATGTAACCACAGTGCATCATGCTGATAAAGAGCAGAAATGTGTATAAACTACATGCCTATGCAAATGGGGTCTATATCATATGAGCAAATTGCACAAATTGTGAACAGTCATAATAGCGAACGTACTGGACCTCAAAGTGCTTTTTCTGAGATCACAGTACAGTGAAGAATGGGATATTTGCCCTTTCATCACTGTAGTGCAATCTCAGAGTTGGAATATATATTTAGCGTGGGGTGTGAGGGGTGCAGCCCCTCACAATAGGAAGTTTGAGGTCCGGTATGTTCGATATTATCAGCGTTCGCAATTTGTGCGATTCACTCATATGTTATAGACCCATGTAAATGTATGTGTTGATGGTAAAGGCTGGAATATACAGAGTTAACTTGCAAACTCTAAGAAAATAAGTAAAAAGTTTTACGATGTGCTATAAAGTTAGTTTATCTCAGCTAAGAGACAAGATGTCTAGTGTTAGGGGTTTCTTTTTGCTGTCTTGAGATAGAGATAATTACTAGGTTTCAAATGTAAAGTGTTTTTGTATTGCTCTGTGACTTCCTAGCAGCTGTACATCTGAGAGATAAGTATTTCTGACAGAGATATGTTAAATTCTGTTGGTTTCTGTCAGCATGGTAACTAAGGGCAGAAGTGACAGGAATGATGTAATCTGAGATAACCCAGCAAAAATGTTTGATAGTAATTTAAGAACTATCTCAGAGACTGAGTCTGTGCATTTTGTATCTTGTCTTGGACCTGTGCACATCCATTCAGCACTTCTCATCTGTATTTGTTTGCCCTGTAAGTAAAACTTAGATCATATTATTTCTCTTAAAGATAGATGGGTTAGTGTTGCTGCCTCACAGCAAGAGGTTCTCCAGTTCAATTCATAGCTGGGGTGCTTTCTGTGCAGAGTCTGCATGTCCTCCCTGTGGTCGTGTGGGTTTCCTCCGGGTGCTCCGGTTTCCTCCCACATCCCAAAGACATGTAGTAAGTGGATTGGACACTCTAAATTGGCCCTAGATGTGAGTGTGTGCTGCAACTCGACATCGTAAAACTCCACTGCCAATCATGAGTGGACAGATGATCCGCTGTGGCGACCCCTAACTGAGAAAAGCCGAAAGAAGAAGAAGAAGTCTAGATGTTTTCTGTATTTATGTGAGACTGTCCTGCAATGTTGTTTTAAAATATTTCCTGTGATTCTATTGTCACTGTGTTGAGTTAATGAGTATTGTCTTGTGCTGTTATTATTTATTATTAAATATATTTAAACCTTGTAATTGTGGCTGGTTTTGTTTAGAGATATTTAAGCTCGTAGAGTACTTGCGTAAGTATTTGGCAACAGTGTACAGGCTACTCTTAAATAGCCATGGCCTTGGAGACACCATGCCACTTTTATACCCTGACATCCAGCCATTGGTCTTTGGAAGGCTGTCAGCTGGGAATAATGTAAACACTCTGGAAATTGGGCCAGTCATGGGTTTCTGCATGGCTGGAAGACTCACAAATCAGTACTGCAACACTAAGAAAAGCATCTATAGGCAACACTGCATCAGTGAGTTTTCAGAAGCATGCTGTTTTAAATTGTCATTTTTCATATGCTAATAGGTAATATCTTAGTGGTCTACTGGCATCCTACAGTTCATGCAAAGAATGAGGTCCATGACAGTAACATCGAAGCAAACAGTAAAAGCATCAAGAAAATAAAGAGAGAGAAAAGTTCTGTTTCCATCAGAAGCATTCTTAAATTAAGGGCTTTAACCAGATGAAAAATATAAATATATTTTTATATTTTTATATTTTATATGTTTATATGTATGTATAATATATTTAATATTGATGTTTTTAGTGTTCATTGTTTAAATATTGGTTTCCAATAACAACGCTTTTAAATTTGAAAGTAATATAGTTTTACTGTATTAGGTAGAGTCTTTAGCACTTTAAATGGAGGCTTTGTTTATTTAATTATGAAGTGATGTCATGATTTGAAAGCTTATTTAAGGTTGGTTGTATGTTTCTTGATTTGTCTGATGAAGTTTGCTAATTTCAGTAAATGAAAGCGCTTACTTTAACTTTTGGACTCAGTGTGGTTCTTACTCCGTTTTTAACAGTCTTCAGTTTGTGTTCTGATTTGGTTTGCATCAAGAAAATAACCAATGTGACATAATAAAACTTGCTTTAGTTTTACTGTGCTCCCCTGGCACAAAGGGAAACCAGATGATGTGTTCAGCTAGTGGCATGGGTGTTGGAGGGAGTGGTGTGGGGAAGGTGGGGGTGAGTGGCCACATTTAGTTTGCACATTCTGGGGGAGGGAGTGGCTGTGGATATCTTCTTGGGCAATATCTAAAAGGTAGCATTAGGTGTTGCATCTTTGAAGTTTGATGCTGCAGACCCTACAAAGATGTTCTGCCAATGGGCTTGCTGAGTATGCATTTAGAGTTATGCATGCTAGTCTTGCCTGCAGCATTAGTGAAACTCTAGTGAGCTACCATAGGAAATAGGAGTTTCAATGGGGAAGGAAGTGGAGCCTACCAATTCAGTCAGACTGGCTACTATCTAACTCTTGGCTCTCTAGGGGCAGAACAGGACTGATTACATTCTCCAGCTAGGGAATGATTGTGGCAAAGGCCTCTTGCCTAGGCTGGATGAGCGTGGCTGTCTCTGCCACAAATTGAACAAACAGGTCAATGGAGCAATGGAGGAAGTGACGTTTGGCAAGACTCGTTGGACAGTGAAAAAATGCTGCCACAGTTTTGATATTTTCAGTGAAAGGAGGGGCGTTATGCAACAAGAACAAATAAAGAAATGGAGAGACAAAGAGAGAAGCACACAGGGAAAGAGTGAAACCAAGAACCAATGGCAGCAACAGAATGAAAGGAGGAGCACGACAAAGTGAACACAGCACTTTAGAGTAAATATAGGATTCATGACAGCTATAAAGAGAAAACCTTAGTCAGCAGAACTGGTGGAAAGTTAGCCTGTACATAGGGCAATCCCCCTACAATGAATGTGGGGTTGGGGCCACAGTGTTTAATGAGGTTGATTATCAGACTAGTGAAGGGGGCACAGAGTTAGAGTAGGGTTTACAAACACTTGCTCCTGATATAAAGAAGAAAAGACACACCCCATGATGATGTTCTAAAATAGAACAAATATATCACAAGGACTTGCTCTGCTAGGGTAATCTAGTTCTAAATGTGATTTCGCCAAAATCAGCTAAAGCTTTTCTGGGTAAAGGTTTGGAACCCTCTATAAGGGCTAAATAACAGACTACAACTTGAAGGCAGGATGGAGCCAGGCAGGCCATCCATCATCATCTATGAATCAGAAAAAAATACAAATTGCTTTATATCACAACATGATTGACCTATGTTGCTGGCTGTTGCTGGAATAGGAAAATATAATGTGTCAGTCCTGTGACAGTTCTATTGCCTGGTGGAAAGCAGTCTGGATGCTAGAAAAGTACAGAAAAAACATTATTTTATAAAAGAATGCTTGCATTTTGTGGTATTTTCATTGTACTGCTATGGGTTATGGTGAACAGTATACTTTTCACTTTCAGTTTTTGTTAAATATACAAAGGAAGTTAAGACTACAAAGTAGTTACATTTAAACACACTTCTAAGGTAAACAGAGAAATCAACACAATAGAAATCTCAGGAAAACCGCTGTTTTATCCCATCATTTTTTTCTTACCCTACTTATTTTTTACTACAGACCAAGATTTACTGTCTGCATATGCAGGATATTTATGTAAAACCACCAGTTTATATTCTGAGACTGCGGAAACCATATTGTTGCAGGGTGTTGACAACGTATGATCAATGGATAACAATGTGTTTTTCTGCAAACAAAATTTGGAAGGAAATGATAGCATTGTAATGTTTACAATAAAGGTTGGCCCTGGGCGGCATGGGGATCAGATGATTATAGGTTGTTAGGAAACATCGTTTGTAAGTTTTAATTAGCATCATGATAAAAAGAACTGAAGATTTATGGTGTATTCTCAGTCAGGAAGTTCTATTGTGGAGACAAAGGACAGGTACCCTGACCAGTCTAAAAACATTGACAGCAATATGTGACCCAAATACATAGCTCTGCTAAGTCAGCTCTTCTGTGTATTTAGGTCTTGATTATACACTAGATAATCCAAATTTAACTAGCAGCCTAGGCATAATAACAGCCAGAAGGGCAAGAAAGGGAAAAAAACAAGGATGATATCAACTTATACATCTTGGGGAGAGAGAGTTGCTGAAATCCTGCCACAGAAGCACCATCTACGGAAAGCCCAGCTGTGCATTCCATATATATAGGGAATCAAGGGTACACACCCAGCCAAATAGTGTACAAGACAGACAAATGCTCAGTCTGGTCGGGGGGGGGGGGTTATAAAAGCATTCATAAAAATCTCCAAACTACATTGGATGATGGCCATAACCCAGGGCTGTTGGATCTACCCTTCAGCAATGTGAGATATCAGGATATGGGGGAAATGTATGCTAATGACAAACAACATGGGGCTTAATATCTCAAGAAGATGGAGATCAATGCATATTTCTCACAACTCTACAACTGTGCATATGCTGTTATTCTAAGCCTTTCATGTCCATCACTGCCAAACAGGCAAATACTGATTATTAAAAATCAAAAGCAATGAAACTTAGAGTAAATAAATCAAAACTGTGTAAAACTATTTATTAGCAATGCTTTTGAGTCAAACTCTTTATCAATGTTTACAATTGCAGTAAACTCAGTTGCTTCTTATATACCACAGTTAAAACAATTAAAACAATTAAAACATCAATAAAAACGCAGCCTAACTTAAACAAAGCAATTACATAATTACCAAATGAATCTGTTAAACAATTAAAGATCTTTTTATTTAAAACAGATTTAATACTAATTTTATAATTCAATCCTGGGTACATATCAGCCTGAAAATATCAACAAATTCAGTGTGTAAAACTATATCACCTCCTCTATTGCTCTTATTTACAGCACTAATTAACTCCAAAAAAGAACTTATGAGTATCATCTGTATTCAGAATATGTTTAATTAAACCATTGCTCTCAGTCTTCCTACATATGTCTGAGAGATGCTGTGATATGCATTACTTAAACATCCCGTTGGTCTTACCTACATAGAAACAGATGCATCTATCACAATGGCCAAATAAATAACATTCTTAGTTTTGCAAGTACCAAAACTCTGAAAACAAA
Source organism: Protopterus annectens (assembly GCF_019279795.1). Taxonomy (NCBI): domain Eukaryota; kingdom Metazoa; phylum Chordata; order Ceratodontiformes; family Protopteridae; genus Protopterus; species Protopterus annectens. The sequence continues at coordinate 539,984,894 of NC_056730.1, read as the reverse complement.
AAATGTTATTAGTTATAGGATGTTTAAATACATTACTTTTATTTATATAACTACAAAATTGACAGTCGTAGCATGGAACAGTACCCTTTGTTACTATATTAATATTAGATGAAGAACTAAAGTCTTTAAAATAGAGTTGCTGTCTTAAATTTTTTTCTCTCTTTCTCTCTTGTATAGAAAATTAGGACACTGACCTACAATTTCTTTAACACTTTTTGAGGAGCATAAAATAGGCCAGTGTTCTTTGATATCCTTAATTTTATTGGTATGTGTATTATACTTGATCTGATATCTAATTAATGGACTAGAAACAACATGTTTACACCATCTACTATTAATCTGTCCTTCAGAAAAATAGGGTCTAGCTAAACTATTTCTTTCACGTACAACTTTGTTCTTATTCCTATCTAACATGCCCATATTATAACCCTACTATGAAACTCAGAATACATTTCATTAAGTTGTAATGCACAATCACTATCATTGGTATTAAGCCTACTGGCTCTTAAAAAATTGACTGTACTACGCCACTACAAATATGGCTCAGATGCATACTACAGGCATGTAAATGCAGAGACGTTTCCACAGTTTTCCTATAAATCCTAGTACCTAAGTTTCCATTCTGTATTTTGTTGTTTATCTTTTGGGCTTTTCCTGGTAAGGGGTCACCACAGCGGAACTCCGGTCTGATAATGATTGGCAGTAGATTTTTATGGTGCTGAGTTGCCAGCCCAATGCCCAACCTTCAGCGAAGGCACGCACATTCACGCATGTCTTTCGGAGACCACTCGACCGCGGGGAGGGCATGCAGACTCCACATAAAAGGCACTCCCCGCACACTAGCTGAGAATCGAACGGGAGAACCTCTTGCTGTGAGGCAAGAACGCAACTGCTGTACCACCGCGGCTAAGTTTCCATTCTGTATAAAAATGTTAATATCTAAAAAAATTTATATTTGTGGTGGAAAAAGATATAAAAGACAAAAAATTGGTAGATTGTAAACATTTTATAAAATCATTCAAACTATCTACATTTTCATGTCAAATATTTACCCATTTTTTAACTCTGAACCACATTCTTACATAATATGTCTTTTGCTTAAATTAAAACCTTGTTTCCCCTCCTCTGACAACCTTCCTCCCGACTTTCTTAAATTAGCTGCTTACTCAATAGCCTACCCTGTTTCTATTTTAATTAACAAATCTATACCGGAATTCACCATCCCAGACATATGGAAAGCGTTTTACACCATCCCATTACACAAAGGAGGCAACAATAATGAACCATTTAACTACTGACCTATTGCAATCCTCTCTCCACTATCTAAACTCCTTGAAAAATGCATACATAAACAGCTACTTCATTACTTAATAAACTATAACCTTCTAACCCTACTCATCATGGATTCAGACCCCATCATAGTACATCCACTGCCCTCCTGTCACTTACTCAGACCATTGCTGAAGCTAGAGACAAAAATCTGTTTGTTTCTTACTTCTTTCTTGACCTCTGAAAAGCATTCAATACTATCTCTCACTCTAAACTCCTTAATAATCGATCCAGTCTCAACCTATCTCCCTCTACTCTTAAGTGGTTCTCTACCTATCTCACCAGCTGACAACAGTCAGTAAGATGGCAGTCCACCTTTTTTTACACATTCATACCGGGGTCCCTCAAGGCTCCATTCTTGGCCTTCTACTCTTTAATATTTTTAGCAACCAACTACACACTTCCTGTAAAACTTCCACCCTTATACAATACATGGATGACTCCACTCTTATCACTTGCTCTGACAACATTTTTAATCTCCTCTCCTTCTTCTTCTTTCGGCTGCTCCCATTAGGGGTCGCCACAGCAGATCAACTGTTTCCATTTCTTCCTGTCCTCTGCATCTTGCTCTGTCACACCAGCCACCTGCATGTCCTCTCTCACCACATCCATAAACCTTATCTTAGGCCTTCCTCTTTTCCTGTTACCTGGCAGCTTCATTCTTAGCAACTTTTTCCCAATATACTCTGCATCCCTCCTCAGCACATGTTCAAACCAACGTAATCTTGCCTCTCTGGCTTTGTCTCCAAACCTTCCAACCTGGGCTGATCCTCTAATATACGTATTCCTAATCCTGTCCATCCTCGTCACACCCAGTGCAAAACTTAACATCTTCAGCTCTGCCACGTCAAGCTCTGACTCCTGCCTTTTTGTCAATGCCACTGTCTCCAACCCATATAACATAGCTGGTCTCACTACCCTCTTGTAGACCTTCCCTTTCACTCTTACTGGTACTCGTCTGTCACAAATCACTCCTGACACTGTTCTCCACCCACTCCATCCTGCCTGTAGTCTCTTCTTCACCTCTCCTCCACACTCACTATTACTCTGAACTGTTGATCCCAAGTATTTAAACTCATCCACCTTCTCCATCTCTACTCCCTGCATCCTCACCATTCCTCTATCCTCCCTCTCATTCA
>NC_056730.1:539947426-539977426 GCF_019279795.1 Protopterus annectens | reverse complement strand
GTACCCCCTTGAGACCAGCTATTAGTATGTTTCTTTAATGCAATCCTATGTCTATTAGGTGCCCATAAGAAATTTAACATTAGTGTGTTCAGTTTCTTGATAATTATTTTGTAGGTGGAAGTATTATTGATTGTATTAAGTATAAAATCTTGGGGAATATTATCATTTTAATAATTGTAAGTCTCTCCTCCATAGTAAAAACATATTATTCCAGGTATTAAAAGATTTTGTATATTAAGAAAACAGGTATTATAATTATTATATATAATAGATTTAATATCTTTAGATAGTATTATACCTAAATAAGTTATCTGACCTGAATTGGGTACATATTTAGTAAAATCACTAATGAGAATATTTTTCGTGTATATATAGGTAGTATTTTAGTTTTTCTTCATTGAATATTAAACCAGAAATACTTTTAAAATTCATCATGTTATCAAATAGAGACTGTATAGAAGAATTAGATCCTGTTGATGTAATTAGAACATCATCTGCAAAAAGTTGAATTTTGGATGTTGTATTTTCATCTATTTCAAAACCCTCTATGTCAGTACTGTTTCTGATCAAATTAGCCCAAGGCTCCATTACTAAAGTGAATAATAGTGGAGAAAGTGGACATCCTTGTTTTGTACCTTTAAGAATGGGTATTTTTTGTGAAACATATGTTCCTACCTTAATATAAGCCAATGTTCCTTTGTATAAATGTTCAATTAGATTTAAAAAATGCATCCGAGAAGTTTGTGCACTTCATTAAGGTAAACAGATAGTCCCAACTTACTGAATCAAATGCTGAACTTATATCAAGACTAATAAGTGTTAAATCTTTCTTTTTCCTATTTGCAAAATCTATTAATGTTAAAGTTCTTCTTATATTATCAAAAGTATTTCTATTTACAATGAAGCCTGTCTGATCTATATCTATAATGCCGGGAATGATTGTCTTCAATCTATCAGCAAAGATATTCATAAACATTTTATAATCAACATTAAGTAATGAGATGGGCGATATGAAGAACATCTAGTTGGATCTTTATTAGGTTTTAAAATTGGCGAAATAAATGTATATTGCCAAGATGGGGGGGTTATTAACTCAGTTTGGGCCAAAATAAAAACCTTATGTATTAATGAATATGTATTTTTAGAAAGGATTTTATATATCTCTGGTATAATACCATCATTACCCAGTGCTTTGTTTGATTTAAGCTTATTTATTTGTGTAATAACTTCTGTATATGAAATACTCTTGTCCAATAGTTTAATCTGTTGTTTATTAAGCTTTTTATTCATATTTGTGGTTATAAACTCCTTTATTTTATCTTTAGGTTCCATGTTAATATTATTATGTTTAATTTTGTGAAAGTGATTTCTAAATTCATCTAGTATTTCTGGTATACTAGAAACATTCTTCTTTTTTCCTTAGAGAAAAGATTTCTTTGATATGGTTTTGTTTATTCAACCTTTTTGTTTTATTTTTAAGTCTATGTAAGTATTTGGGGCTTATTGAATAAGACAAAACTTGTATTTCTCTAAAGTTATTTTAACTTTATGAGTTAAAATTTCTTTGTATTTCTCATTTAGTTTGTTTATTTCTTCAATAACTTTCTTGTCCATAATATTTTCTTTATTATTATGTTTATAAGAGTCTAATTTACTTTGAATATCTAACAATTCCTTATCCCAAGATTTCCTTTTATTATTATACCATCTGATACTTTGTCCATATAGATATGATTTTAAGGCATCCCAAACATAAACAATGGAGACTTCAGGAGTGTTATTTATGTCTAAAAATGTTTTAATTCTGAAAGTATATATTCTTTATAGTCTTTTAGTTGAGTTAAGTATGCTGGTATCCTTTTGATCTGAACATTATGAGTATTTTTTATCATGAATTCAAAAACAATTGAATTATGATCAGATATAGGACATGAAATGATTTTGGAATTAATTAAATCTGTTACCATCTGGTTAGAAATAAAGACCCTATCTATTTTTGAATAAGTTTTGTATCTGTTAGAAAAAAAGTGTATGGTAATGATTTTGAATCTATCTGATTATTAATATCATTCAAATGATAATAATTAGCAAAATCCTTTAAATGTTTTGCATTAGATGTAATTCTTCTCTTTCCTATAGTGGTAGTATCACTTTCATGTAGTATACAATTAAAGTCACCAGCTAAAATAATATCTCCTATAGAGAATGATATGATCTTATCAAGATGATGTTTCACTGTATTAATACCAATTCCAGGTATCCAATATACATTAATTAAAGTGTAAGTCTTCCCATTAATTTGTATTGTAACCATACAAAACATTCCTTTGTCATCCTGATAAGACTTAATGGTTTTAGGAATGGGCATACTTTTATTCCATAAAATAGCCACTCCTCTTTTTTTCTGAGTGTGCTCTGAACTTACCAATACTGTATATTTGTTTGTGGCTAGTTTATCAATATCTTTTTTCAAGAGATGGGTTTCTTGTAGGAAGACTAAGTTGGCCTTATGTAAATTAATGTATCTTATTAGGCTTGCCCTTTTACATGGATTATTCAATCCATTAATGTTTAAAGAAATTCCTTTTAAAGATGTCATTTGGCATTTTAAAACTTAAGAATCTTATGATCAAAATAACAAATAACAAGATAAGTAATGTTACATCTCCTCCTTTAGGTGTACCTTTAAATATAGCTGTATTTATTGAATCTCTTATGGGATTTCGTATAGGATTCAATTTTGTTTGTAGTGACAATGAATGTACAAAATATATTGTGGATGTCAAAACTATATACAAATAACAATGAACAAGTGAAAATAATGTAAGGATTAAACCTTGCATCCAGCCTGGAGTTGTAAACTCCAACTTAGAGTAGTATTTACCACTCAAGTTAACCCCCTACCCTAAGCAGCAGTACGTCAGCTACCACTTTATCAATTTAATACTAGTTATATTTAACTGAAGTTAACAGTTTTCAATTCAAATATCTAGCAAGACAAGACTACACATTTGGTAAAACAGCATCATATAAACTAAAATAAACCTTTTTTTTTTTTTTTTTTTTTTTTTAAACTGTTCATACTACTATATACATCCATGTAATATAAAACACTTGTATTCAAATAGCATTCAAATAATCTTGATGTTAGAAATCAAGAGGAGAGAAAAATAAGTTCTAACATTCATTTAAATCAAAAACTTTGGCTAATATGATTCAGACATTACATATATTAGGATGCATCTATTTTCTGTCATGTAAATACAGTTAACAGCTTCCAAAAACCTTGAATTGCTTGTATATGAGCATTTACTCAAACTCATTATTGCCAATAGAATAAAATATTGTATTCATAGAAATTGTTATAAATCATACTTCATAGTTAAGCAGATTCTCAGAAACATTTATATACATATCTACATACACACACATACACACACACACACACACACACACACACATATATATATATATATATATATATATATATATACATACACACATACACACACATATACACATATACATATATATATATATATATATATATATACACATGCATACACACACACACATACACACACACACACACACACACACATACACACAAACACACACACACACATACTCACACACACATACACACACACACACACACACACACACACACATACATATATATATATCTGATCTCACTGAGTTGTATCTTTACTGAGCACCATCTTACATTGCTGTCCCTTCAATAAATCTGTCTGCTTTATACAAAATAATGCACAGCAAACACATTTTAGTAACCAGATTTTACAAACATGCTATACTACTGCTTTAAAATATATCACATGACAATTTCTTCCAGTATAGAGTTATAAAATTATTTATGCTTGTCAATCAGATGAATTAAATGAGTTATAGTAATGTATATGTTTGGGACATAGGTTTTTAACACATACTATTAATCTGCTATTCCTGTATCTGTGATGTGTCAGTGTGATATCTAGGTCAAAGGTGAGACCAGCTGCTTTCAGCTTCTCTGTGAGAATTCTGAGAGTTGAAGCTTTTGAAGTAGCTCATGGACACTGTGCATGAGACAGCCCACATCCCAGATTGTCTCTCTCAACATTTTGGCGGGAAACTTATTAAAAACTAGTGACAAACATTCATTTAGCAGTGTAAATGCATCTAAACATGACAAAACCTTCACAATGCATTCTACAGGTTATTACAGACTCTATGTAAGTGAAATCAAGCCCAAAATTATTAATAAGTAACAAAACTCAACATTTTTGACCCAACTCAACTCCTATGCGAATCTTATTATTTACTGTGTCTATATGATCAAAAGTATTTCTATATTAATAAAGAAAAGAAAAAGAGAGTAGAAAGTAAAAGGGTGTAAGGCAGAACTAAAAAAAATGTAAGAGAAAGCTATAAGAAGTATATACAATAGAATATTACTTACTGTTTATATTAATAGAGTTAAAAATAAAACATATTATTTACTATTATTTAGTTCTAATTATTATTAGTTAAAGCATGACAGATTATTTACAAACAAGCATAAGCAGTGTAATCAAGAAAGTATAATTAGGTAGTGTCATTCCTGTATCTGTGATGTGTCAGTGTGATATCTAGGTCAAAGGTGAGACTAGCTGCTTTCAGCCTCTCTGTGAGAATTCTGAGAGTTGAAGCTTTTGAAGTAGCTCATGGACACTGTGCATGAGACAGCCCACATCCCAGATTGTCTCTCTTAACATTTTGGCAGGAAACTTATTAAAAACTAGTGACAAACATTCATTTAGCAGTGTAAATGCATCTAAACATGACAAAACCTTCACAATGCATTCTACAGGTTATTACAGACTCTATGTAAGTGAAATCAAGCCCAAAATTATTAATAAGTAACAAAACTCAACATTTTTGTCCTGACTCAACTCCTATGCAAATCTTATTATTTACTGTGTCTATATGATCAAAAGCATTTCTATATATTAATAAAGAAAATAAAAGAGAGTAGAAAGTAAAAGGGTGTAAGGCAGAAATAAAAAAAATGTAAGAGAAAGCTATAAGAAGTATATACAATAGAATGTTACTTACTGTTTATATTAATAGAGTTAAAAATAAAACATATTATTTACTATTATTTAGTTCTAATTATTATTAGTTAAAGCATGACAGATTATTTACAAACAAGCATAAGCAGTGTAATCAAGAAAGTATAATTAGGAATAGCATTTGAAGAACATATAAACTTTTAAAGGAAAAAAAAATGTATCAAATTACTGACCTTATTTTTCCTCTTCAGAAAGAGAAACAAGTTAAATCACAGCTTGCCATTAAATCTCCAGATATTTTGACTAGTTATGAAACAAAACATTTCTTTGCACACAGAGAATAACTTTGATTAAATATTTTCAAAATATTTGTTGCTTCTTGGAAATGCAGGAACTATATTTAAAAAGATTAATAATAAAATAAAATGATGAGAGAAAAAAAAACATAGTACAAATCATTTGTTTTTTAGTCTCTTCTTCTTCTCTGAAGTCTTCCACGAAGTTTCAGTTGCCAGTCTCTTTAACGAAGGACTAGCCCATTCCATTTCTTCTATTTTTCCAAAATCTTATTTTTTTTTTGATAAACAGTAAAGCAGAGTCTAAGTCATCGAAAATTTTAGGACCATCAGGAAGGAAGATTTTAAGCTTGGCAGGAAACAGAAGGTATGTTTTAAACTGTGCTTTTTTAAGCTCCCTTATTAGTGGCAGAAAAACATTTCTTTTAGCTAATACCATGGAAGAATAGTCATTGTCAAAACGCACAGTTGTTTCATTAATCTTAACAGGAGCTTTAGCCCAAGCAGATTTAAGAACCATCTCTTTATCAAAAGATGATAGAAATCTAACTATAACTGATCTAGGATAGTTTTTGTTAGAGTTAGTATTAGCTATAGATCTATGTGCTCTTTCGATACCAAAAGAGAATGCTTCTGGTAAATCTAAAGTTTTAGGGAGCCATGTTGTTAAAAAGAAGTAATATTGTTACCTTCAATATTTTCTGGCAGTCCAAAAATCCTAATGTTATTGTGCCTAGATCTATTTTCCAGGTCATCCAGCTTTGTTTGTAAATGTGTATTTTGTTTCAGCAGAAACTCAATGTTGATTTCCTCTTCTTGTATTCTATTTTCCATGTCATTCACAGCTTCTTCTATGCCTGTCATCTGGATCTTCTGTTGTTGCAGGTCCATATGTAACAAGTCTATTTGTTTTGTAGTTTTTCTATGAAAGTGTCTATTTTAGTATCCATTTTATCCATCTTAGCAGTAAGTTGCTGGACTATAATTATCAGAGACTGAAGTTCTTTCTTGATGCTGGAGTCTTGAGAATTTGTCTTACTGGAACTCATTTCAGACTGATAAACTGACAGGAAAATTTCCAAAGTAATTTCTGACAAGAATATTATTAAGATTTCCTTTCTTTTTTAGATATAGTTCAAGAACTATATAAAACAAACATATTTAGAAAGAAAATTACTTCAAAAATTAATTTTTTAAGTAATTAATTCCTGTCAATGTAATGAAATTGGTGGAGCTGAAGAAATCTGCTGCTATCCTGTGTTCATCCTTGGCCACGCCCCCACAATTAGTGATTCTTGACTTATTTGTAATAACATCTAGAGCTTAATGTTTATAGCTATGTTATCAATCGCTGAATAAATGGGTGTTGATGCAGATTTTAACTCTTCAATAATGCTGAAACTTTGTCCAGTTTCACTTTAGTCGTTTGTAATTTTTTTTCTTCTTTTAGCAGCCAATTTGTGTCACTTTCTAGTATTTTCCTTCTATTGAGTGATGATGGAAGTTAGTTTGGTTTTAGTGGTTTGGGTGTTCATTATACAAGATTCCAGAGTCACGTCTTCTTCTGTTTTGTTCTTTTAATTTGAAGTTTTATTTACACAGCAAAACATTTTACTTGACTGGATTTTGGTACATACATAAGGTGTTAGAACCCAGACAAGTGTTGCCAGTAAAAGGTGCTGTTGAGACTTCAGGTTCTAACTCATAGATTTCAAGTTGATCTCATGTCAGTGTTTGTAGAACTTTATTAATCTTTATATAGAAGTAAGTGTATAATTCATAGCAGTTAATATAGGTATGCAGACGTCATTAGATTCAGAAATATGCTACCAGAGTGATACAAAAGTTGCTGCTTAGAGAACAATGGCCATCTTGCTTCCCCAGCACATGAAAGCTTAATCCAAAACCTCTAGACTTACAGTACCAAAATCTGAAATTCTATGTTGTTGTCTTTCGGCTTTTCCAAGTTAGGAGTCACCACAGTGGAACCCCGGTCCACTAATGATTGGCAGTAGATTTTCACGAATGCCGAGGTGCCAGCTCGACATTCAACCTTCAGCGAAGGCACGCCCATTTACGCATGTGTTTCAAATGCCCACCCAACCGCGGGGAGGACAGCAGACTGAAATTCTATAAAAGTGCCATAATCCTCAATAAATGCATGTAAACCACCCATAACAAGCCATATAAATGACTATTTAGCAGTAATGATCTAATTGCTCTTTGGTTTCACAAACAGCTTGCTCCAAAAAATAACTACAGCAATGTATTTAGATTTGATACTCTCAGACAAATATACACTGGCCCGATTATGCTATATCTGAGATCATTTATCAGTGATCATGTAATTGCCGTCTTTTTTTCCACATAGATATTGCCCCTCCAAAACAGAGACACTTCTAGAATTCACCCACAATGTCACATGATGAAGAAAGTAAAAAAAAACTTATGGTCACGGCATTGTATTTCAACTTTCTGTTGTCAAGCACAGTCCTCTACCCCAATAGCTAGTAACAAGGCTAATGTGATGGGCAGAGGGCAGTATACATTGTTACCACTACCCAAAGATATATTTATTGCCTGTCAGAATTTGTCTAAATAGAAATACCTGCAAGAGAAAAAAAAACTCTCAAAAGTCAGAGAGTATGGTCCTACTGATATACCTAGTAAAATGACTAGAAACCCCCAGCAGAACACTGCACTCTGTTACTCAGAACAAACAATCTATAGATTTTGCCTCAAATATTAACATGACATGGATTGACAAGTCATGGCCTATTACTTTTTAAAGGGATGGGAACTGGGGGTGAATAGGAAGACATGCTGTGTCTTAATTCTGGATTTTAATTCCCATCCATTTTAATGAGAAAGCTAAAGAGTATCTATCTGTCTTGTACAGTCTTGACAATGTTATTTTTTATTTGTAATTCAGACTCATACCAATTAAAAAAAATGAAAATTGAATTATTTGGACACCCAATATTGTATCTACTTCCTCTGGTGATTACATAACATACAATCCATAGTCAAAGAGTTAAAATGGGTTTTGCACTTCTAAAAGGATTTGTTCTGATAATGCAGCAAGTCAGTCCAAGAGTTGCATTCATACTTAACCAGTGAAGTCATGTCAATGAATCAAAAGCTCTTTCATCAAGTGCTGATCAATGAGAAAAAATTGTCCAAAATAACTTTCAGTGAAATTTTGAGGTAAGTTTACTTCCAGGATGATAAGTCCCCTACACTCCCAATTTGGAGGTACCCATACACATTCTCAAACTTACATATACATACTCTGAGAAAAAAAAAAGAAAACTATACTGTCATTGAAAGTTTTTCACCCAAATTGCTTTGATCAGCACTCTGAAAGACTCATTGAACAAGTAACTTGTTCCCTTAATATTTTGGCTATAACCCCCAAAGAAACAAACATAAAATCTATGCTAAATCCTTGGCTAAGATTACTTGATAAAATAAATCTCCCACAACAGCGACAGTTCACATATAAAGATAAGCTAAAAATGTGAAAAGCAGTTTTCCTTGGTAAAAGGTTACACTGTTAACAAAAACATGTAAGGGTACTCCAAATCTGGGTGTCATAAGCATATCGATAAGACTTCTCATGGAAATAAGTTAAATTGGATTTGATAGAAAGGCCAACAGCAGCTACTGAGGGGAGTTTAAACACAATCTTTCAGGCATATTACAAGGGTTTTACAAAAAGTGCAGTTTAGCTACCCTCCAAAGAGGAAACATATTAAGATGCACCTTTACAGAAGTATAGTCAAAGGGTATGTGTTCTGACGGACAATAAGTGGCAATCTCATCCTCCTATTATTGAAACCGAAGTTATCAGGGCTTATCACTGACTAATTAATCATACATCCTATGGGAATACACAATTTTATTACCAGAACAGAGTTTGACACAAAGACATTTTATAACAGGCTTGGGTTATACAGGAACTTTAATATTTATGATATTCCAACAAAATACATCCTCCTACTCATACTGAGGTACAGATAGCATTTACCAGATTATAATATCCACACAGCTATTTAGCAAGAGATGGCTGAACATGGGAGAGTCTGACAGCTCAAGAACAGATCGGCAAGACAACTGTGGTCATCATATGGAAGCTAGGTTACCCTCCATGCTGAAGTTATGTAGTGAAATTAAATGTCCAAAGTCATACACATAAGCTACTGACATTCTACTAATAATTAAGGACAGCTATAACCAGTCTTGGATTCATTTAACTTAACTATGGGTCCAGAGATATAGCCCCATGGGCCTCCACTACAGGAGGTTTAAGGTATTTTACAGTGAAGACTTTTGCTTGGTTGTTTTTTTTTTTTTGTGCAGTTTATTTTTTATTTATTTTTTGTGCAGTTTTTACTGAATAGTTTGTGTGTGTGTGACCTTTTTATCCCTTGTCTTTGTTGTTAGGTAGGATAATTTGCAGGCACCCTAATGTTAATGGATATGATTTTAATCTCTGTGTCTCTAAAGTATTGCCAAACAATCCACTTATTCTGTACTGACAAGATCAAAGGAAGGTTGAAACATGGCATGTCTACAGCTAGTGGGGTTTGCATTTATTAGCCTGAATGTACCTATAAAGATGTAATAAGTAAAAATTCATGGGCATTCAGAAGCAATGTAGCTGAAACACTGGTATGTTCTTAAGGGGTTATTTGTATTTATCCCATGGATCTCCACTTCATGAAGTTTAAAATATTACACAGTGAAGACTCTTGCTTGGTCAGGTCTTTCCTGCAATATACACACATATATACTGAGTGTTTCCACCTCAACCTCACCCAATATGGAGTTGTGGCAACAGGACAAACTTTAGATGGTGACTATTGGGGGAAGAGTTGTACATATCAACCACTCTGGGCATTTACTGTGGTGTGCATTATTCTCTAGATAGGACAGCATGAATCACACACTGCGCCATGTTAGGACTATTATCTTGATGGTGCAAAACTGGTTACATGAGATTTTGTCGCATTGACTACTGTCGCCAAAAATGGGCATGGTTATTTGATGGCAATAACTGCATTGAGAACACAGCCTATTCTGACCTATGTTAAGAATCCATGTTAATGGTGGGAATGGTCTATGTGCCTTATTACCTGCCATAAAGCATATCAGCCATGAGTCAATAAGCTACAGTCCAGCCGGTGTCCAGTTGCCCATCTTGGGTTACCTGGGAAAGCTTTGTTGAGGGAAGCTAAACATAAAACCAATCAACCTGAAAAACATGAACTAAGGATTGCTATAATCAGTATGAGTTCTCTGATAGGATGCAGCTTGGAAGTGGATGACATGATGTTAAGAAAAAGGCTGAACAATCTCTGTATCCAGGAGACAAAATCGAATGAATGTGTAGTAATACCACAAGGCTTGGATTCCACAGTCTACTACTCAGGGTTCAGACTAGAAATGGTGTTGGAAGATGTTTCAGAAGGCAGTGAAGAATGTTTTCAGAATTAGTGATAGTCTCATGGCAATCAGACTCCAATATAAGGACTGGACAGTAATCATAATCTCAGCCTATGCCTCTCAGTGAGGAAAAGAGTGCATTCAGGCAGCAGTTGCAGGAACAACTAAATAATGCAGGGCAACATGAGCTGGTGTTGATAATGAGGAACCAGAATGCACATAGGACAGACAGAACTGGATATGAGGACAGCCTGGGCCCACTTGGGTGGTGCAACAGGAATAAAGAAGGGAAGGCCATTTTAGACTTCTTTGTGGTAAATGGCTTGATTGTCTCCAACACATGGTTCAGCAAAATAGACAGTCACAAGATCAGATACAAGAGTGGTCGATGTACAACTCAGATAGACTTCCTCCTAGTATGTAGGGGGCACTGGGGTAGAACTGACAACTGTAAAATCATTCTCAATGAAACAGTTGTCCCACAGTATAAACCACTAATTGCCACAATCATTTGAAAGTAGTGGTCAGAAAAGGCTCTAAGGTCAACAGAGACTAGGCAGAAGACCTGGAAGTTTAATGGAGTGAAAGTATAAGAGTTCAAAGAAATGCTCAGGGCTGTAATACCTCAGGAAGAAGACGAAGTAGGTAGAGTTGAAGAATAGCACTGCCTCGAAATATTATGTGTGAGGACCATAGAACAGATATGATGCTGAGCCTGGCATGGAAGCAAGGTACATAAGAAAATGTGGTGATGGACTGCAGCAGTCTAGGAAATCATAAAAAGAAAGAAGGTGTGTAAGAAAAAGGGACATGGAAAAGACAGACCAAGCTAAGAAGAAATACTGGTTGGCTAACAAACAGGTTAAGAGAACAGTTGCAATAGTGAAGGACAAGGTATGAGAGGCACTCTACCAGCTTCTGGAAAGTGGTTCAGTAGCTGGCAGAAAGAAACTCTTATCAGGTTGAGAGGCAAAGACAGAAAGATAAAGAAGATATAAGAGATGCCAACAACAACCTGCTCACCAGTCCACAGGCCATCAAAGGCTGACAAAGGAGTACTTTCAGCAGCTTCTGAATGAAGAAAGCCTCATAGAAGCTGTACAGCCCCAGACAGAATGTATGACAAAAAAAGAAGAGGAGCCAACCCTAACAGAAGTAAGAACAGCACTAACGAAAATGAAGTCAAGGAAAGCAGCAGGCTCAGATGTGGTCACAGCAGATATGATAACGATGTTGGTTGAGTAAGGGGAGAAATGGCTCCTGAGGGTGCTCATAGCAGTATGAAGGCATATCACAAATGACTGGAGAATAAGCACACTAATGCCACTATACACGAACAAAGGAGACATCCACAACTGTGGGCAAATTAGAGGTATTAAACTCCTATCACGGTGCATGAATGTCATGTCTGGAGACAATGATTTATTTATTTATTGACTGATTTTTTTTTTTACTGGGGTACTGCACTGATCAATACTGATCAATTCTAGGTTCAGCCTAGGTTAAATGCAAAATATAAAATAAAGAAATGTAAGAAATAACTTAGTAGTTCAGACTAGTTACATAGAAAGACTGTATATGTACATTGTAGACAACAAGCAGAGTGCAATGCACAATATATACATCATTTTGTGAGGTGGATCAACCTTCAGTAAGTCTGAGAGAGGATAAGAGAGTTGGACAGAAGACAGATATTGTATTAAGTGATATGTCCTATGTTTAAGCAAGAGCATTTTGCTTGGATGAAGAAGTGCTTTTTGAGTTGCATTCTGAATGGAGTAAATGTTGATTTCCTTTATATATATATATATATATATATGGGGCAGCTTGACAAAGAGTAAGTGCCCGAGAGGTGAATGCATGTGCACTGTTGTTGAGTTTGGTTCGAAGGGTAATGAAAGTTGGTGTGGCTTGTGCATCAGGTTATATGAGGAGGTTATTTAATGATGTGTTGGTGTGGCTTGTGCATCAGGTTATATGAGGAGGTTATTTAATGATGTGTTGGTGTGAAATGTGCATCAGGTTATATGAGGAGGTTATTTAATGATGTGTTGGTGTGGCTTGTGCATCAGGTTATATGAGGAGGTTATTTAATGATGTGTTGGTGTGGCTTGTGCATCAGGTTATATGAGGAGGTTATTTAATGATGTGTTGGTGTGGCTTGTGCTTCAGGTTATATGAGGAGGTTATTTAATGATGTGTTGGTGTGGCTTGTGCATCAGGTTATATGAGGAGGTTACTTAATGATGTGTTGGTGTGGCTTGTGCATCAGGTTATATGAGGAGGTTATTTAATGATGTGTTGGTGTGGCTTGTGCATCAGGTTATATGAGGAGGTTATTTAATGATGTCTGAGTGTTTAATGAATTAACAGATGCTGCTAGAGATTGCCTGGACAGTCTCACTAAATTTCTTGGTGGAAACAATGAAAATTGGATGTCCAGATTCAAGATGAGAAAGGATAACTCCTTTGCCGATGACTGCTCTGACTGGTTGTGATAGAAAAGGAGAGATCTTTTTGGCCCAGAAGAGGTATAAATTTACATTGGCTCTGACTCTTTTTTATTTAGAAATGGAAGTTTAGTGACTGATCAAGCCATAATCCTGGCGACTGAGCAAGCCATAATCCTAGGTATTTGAGGGGGGAGGTTGTTTTTAAGGAATGGCTGTGTAAATCAAAGACACTTAAAGAGTCAGGTGTTTGGTGAATTTTCTGAGGAGTTCCAAAAGCACAGCTGTCATCTTGGAGGGGTTGAGAAGTATTTCTGGCTTATGAACCATTTGTGGAGCTCATGTAAATCTTATTGGATTGAGAAACAAATACACACAATAGCAGAAAGTAAAATGGGAGATGAACAATTTGGATTCAAATTAGGATGCGGCACAACTGACCTGATATTTGCAGTCAGACAGACAGCTGAGAAGAAGTTACAGATAAGGAAAGAGTTCAACTGGGTATTTATAGATTTGGAGAAAACATACGACATTGTCTCAAGAAAGCTGATTTGGGTAGTTCTGCAATGGTTCAAAGTCCAAGAAACACTGGTAGAATTAGTGCAGGCTATATTCAAAGACACAATGACACAGATGTGAACAGTGTTCGGATTCACTGATGTGCTACAAATGGGAGTGGGTGTACATCGGGGTTGTGGGTGTACATTGGGGTTCATCTCTAATCCCACTGCTGTTGATAATGGACTATATTAGCGAACGGGTCAGTGGGTCAAACTTCCTGTATGCAGACAATGTGGCATTACAGGCAAGCTCTGAAAAAGAACTTCAGCAAATGATAGGGGAATAGAATGGAAAACTGAAGGCACACAGGAAGAAACTGAGTACAGATTCATAGGTTCATAGGTTCATAGGTTCATACTAGGTTATCTGCCCTAGGGCATTTATAAGCCTAGCCAGAGTGTGTGTGGCTTTCACCACCCCTTAGGATGAGAATACTATACCCATTAGTTTGCTGTGCCTCTGTTCAGCAGTGATACAGAGATGATTCCCGGGGTAAACCTACGATCTCCCATCCACTCGTCAAGATTTCTCTTGAACAGAGTCAGTGAGGGGCTCTGCCTCACATGGACTGGGATTCTGTTCCATAGTGTAGGGAGTCTCTGGGTGATGAATCTGTCCCTCCAGAACGTCCTATTTATATCCGTGTTGAGGTTTAAGTCTCTTGCTCTCGTGGCTCTGGTGGATTTGGATTTTTTGAGGTGGAGCATGTCCATTAATTCTGGGTTGGACATTGCCTTGTATGTCAGGCACAGATCACCTCTGAGCAGACGGTATGTGACTGAATAGAGCTGGAGTTTCTTCAGTCGGGCATCGTATGACATATGTTTGAGCCCCTTTATCCTTTTGGTGAGGAACTTTTGGGGTCTTTCCAACTGCTGCAGGTGTCGGGTAAGGTACATTCCGAATGGGGCGTTGTACTCAATCATTGGTCTGATAAGTGAAGAGTACAGGGGTACAATGACCTCTCCTGATCTGGATGTGAATCCCTTCATGATCAGGTGGGCAATGTAGAAGGTCTTCCTAACCACTTTGGCAATGTGAGTGTCAAAAGAGAGGTTACTGTCAACTTGGGTCCCCAGGTCCCTGATAACTTCTTCCGTGTTTAATGGATTACCACTTATGTGGTAATTAGGGGTTACATTGTTTTTCCCAAAGGGTATGACTATACATTTTTTGGCATTTAGCTTAAGGCCATGGCTCTGGCACCAGTTATCCATTTCTGAGACCTTTCTGGAGGATGTCTGTGTCTGATGGAGTGTCAATTATGGTGCCCAGTTTGCAGTCATCTGCAAATTTTGTCAGCCACAATCCCCCTATGTTTGCTTGCACTTCAGAAAAATAAATGCCGAACAAGAGGGGGCCCAGGACTGAGCCCTGTGGGACACCGCTCGTGACCGGCTTAGAGTCTGACATGGCACCAACAACTCTAACCCTGTGTGTTCTGTCCTTGAGCCAGTTTGCAATCCATCTTGTGACGTATGGGTTTACATCTAAGCTGGTGAGCTTTTCTATGATGCCCGAGTGGGGTATTGTGTCGAACGCTTTTGCTAGGTCAAGGTAGGCTGCGTGAACTGCCTTACCCTCATCAATGGCCTTAGTGACTGTTTCGAAAAAGTCGACCAAGTTCAAGAGGCAGGATCTGCCCTTGACAAAGCCAAATTGGGTAGGATCCAGTGTCTGTAGGTCCCCAATGTCTTTATTTATGAGTTCCATTATGATCCTCTCCATAGCTTTGCAGACAAGGCTTGTCAAGCTTATGGGGCGGTAATTTCCAGGGTCCGTAGAAGCACCGCCTTTGTGGAGTGGGACCACAGTTGCCGTATGCCATTCTTTGGGTACGTATCCTGTAGTAAGGCTAAGATTAAACAGCAGCCTTATGTGTGGGTTTAGTTCCTCATTGAGTTCGTGTAGCACACAGCCGGGGACACCGTCCGGTCTCATTGATGCTGTGTTTTTTGCTTTAGAGAGAGCAGCTCTCACCTGGGCATCTGAGATGTTTGGGAGGCTAGACTCTGGTGGGATAGATATTTCTCCTTTTGGGGGCGAGGGAGGGGAGAAATTTGCACTGAACCTGTCTGCCAGTATGTTGGCAATGTCTGTGGGTTCAGTGATTTTTTTATCATTTTGGACTAATTCTGAGCATATCTGGGAGTTTCCACCCAGGTTTCTAACATAGCTAAAGAAGTTGGCCTTGGATGATTTTATGAGTGATCGTAGATTTTTGCTAGTATTGATCAGAGATGCCTTCCCTTTTAGGGATTTTGCTCTGTCATGTAGTAGCTTTCTCCTCTTGTTGTAGAGTTTGTTTATGGCTGGAGTCCACCAGACCGGGTGCCTGCCTTTGGTGGAAAGGGTCTTGATTTTATTAGGGATTGCTTGATCCATACATTCCTGGAGGTGCTCGTAGAAGGCATTTGTAAGGGTTTCAGCAGCGTGGGTTGTGGTTTCCACTGGCTCGGGGGCCTTGAAGGATACCACTCCAGTCTTAAGAAGTGTGAAGTTTGCTTTTGAGAAGTTCTTCACTGTGGTCTTTTTGCTGGGGTGGGGCGGGATGTGGATCTCCAGTGAGATTAATTTATGGTCTGATCTCACCAATGAGGGATATACTTCCGGTGTGGAGCATTTTGTCCCCATGTTTGTGATGATCAGGTCTAGTATATTTTCTCCTCTTGTGGGAATGGTGACTAGTTGTTCCATAGCATTTGAGTTTATGAACTCAAGGAACCTTTGGGCTAGGGTGTTGGGGCTTGAGTAATGTTCCCAGTCTATGTTTGGGTAGTTGAAGTCACCCAATATGATGGTGTTTGGAGAGACATTCATACTCTCCAGTGTCTTCAGGAAGGCTGTGTGGGTTTCCTGAGTTTGAGAAGCTGGTCTGTAGCATGTTACAAACTGTAGGGCAGTTTTACCTATGGTTAATTGCACCTGGATGGTCTCCGATGCTTTGTGCGTTGCCACTAACCTGGAGGTGTGGGTATCCTTTATGAATATGGATACTCCCCCTCCTTTTGTGGTTCGGTCCGGATTTTGGGTCGGAACGCATGATATGAGGTATAACCTGATAGTGCTGGGGTGCTCTCAGGAGCCTTGAACCAGGTTTCAGTCACAGCACAGACATCAATGTTCTCCATACTGAGGAGGGCTTCGAGGGCGTGCATCTTGAGGTTTAGACTTCTGGCATTGAGCAGTATTACCCTTAGTTTTTCTCCATTTTTGTTTTCTAGGGCGGTAGGTTTATCATTTGAGCCTTGCCTAAAAAAGGAACTATGGGGGTGGCAAGAGCCTTTGCCAATATCCAGAAGCCCAGGGGTGACAGGTGCAAGCCATCCCTTAAGGCAGCATGGCTTGTCAAGCATGTCATCCCAGGCAGACAGACATTGGATCCCCTTAGAATGACACCAGTAATTAAGCCAATTATTAAAGCTGATCATTTTGTCTCTGTATTGTGGCATCATTCTTGGTGAGGGTAGGATACTGCTCAGGGTCAGGGTCATACCGGCCTGGGCTACATAATCTGAGAGCTCCTCTATGTCTCTTTTCATGTAGTCCAGGGAGGTACGTCTCAGGTCGTTCACACCGGCATGGACGATGACTGAGTCATACTTGTACTTGCTGTGGAGTGACCTGAGTGCTTGTGTTATGTGGTGGATTCTAGCGCCTGACAGGCAGCTTACTGTGATCTTTTCCTTGTTCAGTCTGGTGAGTGGGACGTCAGTGTGTCTGACTATGGAGTCACCCATAACAAGTGTGTCTAGCATTGTGTTTGGCCTTAAGGGCTGTGACTGTTTAGCACACTGACTTTGAGAACTATGTGTTGCATGTCTTATGTCTTGAGGTGGCAGTTGCTTGGATGTCTGCTTTGGAGGCCTCTGTAGTTTTGGTAGATTTTTGATCAGTGCCTCCGAGTATGTCTTTGTGTGTTTATGTGTTTGTTTTGCAGTTGTGATAGTTCTATGTGAAACTGGGTTTGTGGTGTGCGTGGTTTCCTTCTCCTCCTGTCTGGTCTTGCCAGTCCTGAGTTGAGAGAGCTCAGCCTCCAGTATGGCTATATAGTTGCATCTCTCACATGTATTTGTGTTTTGTGGGAGAAGGAGTGGGTTGTCTGTGTACATGAGGCAATTGTAACATTGCCTCAAGATGCCCAGATTTACCAGCTGAACAGGAGAGGACGCTAGCAACTGACCCTTCAACATGCTAGAAAAAGTGAAAAAGTTTGCTGTGTAACTGAGTCAGAAGGGACCTATAGGGAAATGGGTACTCAAGGGGATTCTAGGCTATTGTAGTACTTTGTTTAGTATACAAGTACTTTACCTATATAAAAATGCTTTAGGAGCAAGTGCTGAGCTTTACCTATATAAAAATGCTTTAGGAGCAAGTGCTGAGCTTTTGAGATAGAGAATAGACTGTTTAGATTGCAAGTAGAGAAGTTCTAATGGAAAAATTGAAAAGCAGACTTTACGGAGCCAGAAATAGTTTAACCTTGTTTAACTGGCGCTGCCCGATGGTGCTCTATGGGCAACTCCGCGCTAAATCACACAAAAGCGCGCTAAAGTGGGCTTTATAGCAGGGGTTGAAAAGAGCTAGGAATTGACCCAAAATGGCCAATAGACTACAAGTTTCTGGCTGGAACCACTGCTCTATGGACAAATAGGCTGCTCAGTGCTCCCCACTCCCACTGGTGAACAAAGAAGCTTCCCTTTATCCAAATAAGGATATGGAATAGCACAGGAACCAAGCCAAAGCCCAGAGATCAGCAAACTCTGAAGACTGGACTATTCTAGTTCAGTAGGGCGGAAAACAAGATTTTTTGTTTGTTTTTTCTTTTTGCAGAAAACAGAGGAAAAACAGACAGTAAATGCTATAAATGCTTTTAAACGGCTAGCGCACTTGAGTGTGTTAGCCTACAGGTAAAATTAAACAACAAATAACTTTTTTAAAAGTGCAAAACAGTTAATCAACACAAAAACAGTTTAAATAGAATGCAGAGCTGTATAAACAGGCGAAAATGCAGTCGCTAAGCAGTAAATAATCAAAAAGCCAGAAAAAAATACTTAAATCAGGAAAAAGTCACTCTTTTGCTCTCTGCTGCTTGTAGAACTCTGCAGGACTCCATGAGGAGCTGTGCTGAGTTGAATAAAAGCGAAAAAGCTCGCTAAAGTGGGCTTTATTACAGGGGGCTGAAAAGAGCTAGGAATTGACCCAAAATGGCCAATAGACTACAAGTTTCTGGCTGGAACCACTCCTCTAGGGACAAACAGGCCGCTCAGTGCTCCCCACTCCCACTGGTGAACAAAGACGCTTCCTTTTATCCAAATAAGGATATGGAATAGCACAGTTGTAACGGCAACAAATGGTGGAAGTCAGAAGAAGCTGAGAAATGAGACATAAGGGAAAATAGTGGAACAGGTTAACAGCTTCAAGTATCTGGGAGGGGTGGTTAAGGCAAAGGAAAGTCTAAACGAGGAGGTCAAAGCTGGAACTAGAGGGGCTGCAGCCAGCTGGCACAGAGCACCAGGGGTAATATATGACAGTGAATGCCAAAGAAGCTGAACAGTAAGACATACAAAACAGTGGTGTGACCAGTGTTACTGTACAGCAGAGGCACTACTTGGGCAGCAAAGGCGAGGCAGTTGAGGAAGCAAGAGGTAATGGTGATGAAGTGCCTGAGATGGGTGGAAGGATGCACACTGTAAGACAGAAGAAGAAATGAGAGCATCAGAGCAGAAGCACAAACAGGGGTAAGATCAACTTCTTTTAATATAAGGAACAACTACTATGAGGGCAAGGGCATATTATCCTGTAGAGGTGTAATAAAGAAACTGCACTTTTGAAATCCTTTGTCATCTTTAAGTACTACCATTGAACAAGAGTGGAATGTATCTAAAAAATAAGAGTTACTTGCTAAATGTACTTTGTTGGAGGTATAACAGAGTCAGGAATCAAAGATGTCAGAAAGATAATCAAGGACAGATGGAACAGGGGCTGAGATAGTCAATCCCTTTGAGCAGGGTCTGTATTAAGAAGTTACTCCTTTTATCTATCTATCTATATATATATATATATATATATATATATATATATATATATATATATATATATATATATATATATATATATATATGTTTATGTATGGGTCTACTTTGATTCACTGAAAACTCATTTCACTGAATTTCATTTCACCCTAAAAAAATCACTGAAAGCTCAAATCACTGAAATTTCATTTCACTGAATCACATTTCACT
This sequence comes from Protopterus annectens, assembly GCF_019279795.1. Lineage (NCBI taxonomy): Eukaryota > Metazoa > Chordata > Ceratodontiformes > Protopteridae > Protopterus > Protopterus annectens. Next base: position 539,957,375 of record NC_056730.1, on the reverse strand, counting down.
GAATGTAAGTACTGTTGGGCAAATAAAATGTATATGCCCTTTTTCCCACTGTAGTGCAATCCTGGGGTTAGTATATATAGTTGGGGGGGCACAACCCACACCTACTTAGCTTTTATATTTATGAATCTCATTTCACTGAAAGCTAACAATATAAAACCAAAAGTAGGCTGTGCCCCACCCCCACGCCCCCTAACTATATATCCTATCTCCAGGATCGCACTACATTTTATTTGCCCAACAGTACTTACATTCAGCGAAATGTGATTATGTGAAATGAGTTTTCAGTGATTTGAACTTTCAGTGATTTGGTGTGAGTGTTTTGAAACTCAGTGAAATGAGTTTTCAGTGAATCAAAGTAGACCTATGCGTGTGTGTGTGTGTGTGTGTGTGTGTGTGTGTGTGTGTGTGTGTGTGTGTGTGTGTGTGTGTGTGTGTGTGTGTGTGTGTATATATATATATATATATACATAGATATAGAAAGACAGATATAGATATATCGATATATAGATATAGATATATATGTATGTGGATTCACTTTATAATCTCGAAATACTGAAATATCGAATTTCTGTATCTCGAGACTATAAAGCCGAAATCCCAAAAAACGACATCCACAACCGCGAAATTCAGAATCACGATCATTCACATACACACACCACCACACAAACAAGCACAAACACACCTACCTAATAACACATACAACAAACAAAATACACATAAACACAACATAACAAACACACCTACCCTACCTGTAAGCAGGGAGGCAAACCCCCCCTGCACCCCCACACCCCTGCTACTTATATATACTAACTCCGAGGTCGCACTAAACACACAAACACATAAAACCCATCACTACACACACTCACACACACTAAAATCCTTATCCAGTACCCTTACAAGAACATCACTTACCTGAATCCCCTAGCTTAATCCACAAACCGCACCGCAAGTCACGATCGCGACAACACAATGGCAGATTCGACATTTCCGCATACCTGCATAACTGCACTTTTGACTTTATAGTCTCAAAATACTAAAATTCTGTATTTTAGTATTTTGAGTTCCATCCAGCAGTGAAGGTGTTGCTTGGATGCTCTGATAATTTGAATTTAGTGCAGAATAGGGTCTAACATATAAAATCATCAGACCCCAAGTGCCCACTACAGAGTCTGCAAGGAATGCTACTGAGAGTGATGCCACTATTAATCCCAGACTTTTGAGAATAAGTTTTCTGAGATCTTGCTAGAGTTTAACGTGGCCAAGGCTCTAAAACTGAATGGATAGCATCTGATTTACTGGAAAAAGTGGTCTGCCATAAAAAAGTATCCAGACTGCAGCTGATGAATGTGAGCCATTGGAACAGGTTCAGCTGTGACCTTGTGTTCAGTGCAATTCCTCAAATGTGAAACACACTGATTAGATATTCACTTATAACAATTAAAGTCTAGCAGACAGTAATCTAGGTATAGCAAAATCCTGGCTATTGCATCCTCTGCTGTGCTGCCACTACAGACACTCATCTGATAATCTTGGCGACTCAGGTAAAACTAAAGGGAAGCATCCACAAACAGTACTGAAAGTCTCTTATAAAAATCTCCTTAGAACCGTTAATGTGGAGGTAGGTATTTTGGCGGTCCAAAGAGCATATCCAGTGTTCTTTTTCACTGATTTCACTGTAAGCATACAAAAGGGTTTCTTGGGATCAACGGTGTTTAGGCTGCTTACATCCAAAAACCGTCCAGAGACCTTTGTCTTTCTGGGATCAGTAAGAATGTGTAGTACAATTCTAACCCTTTCTAGTCAGCTGGAACCTCAGTAGCAGCTCTTTATGTGAGAAGGCTGAGCACATTCCTCTTTGTGGTTGAGACCTCAGCAAGGGAAGACATGATAATACAGGCTGAGTCTGGAAGAGTCCTGCACTCTCTGCATGTCACTGTTCTTATCAACCTGTCCCAGTTTGGGGCATACAGCTCCCAAATGCTTGCAGAGCAAAACATCTGGCAAGGGCTGAGAACTACTGCTGACCACCTACTTATGCGCCACAGCCTTGAGTTTGATGAGAACTTCTGTTTCTGGGCATGTGACCATGCCGTAAGCTGCCTTGGTTAAAGTGTTTTGCACCAGCCTATTGTTTTTCTTTTTCCTGGGTGTTGCATCTGAAACACATCTGATTTTGGTTCCTCAGCATTCTCAAAATGTGTACTCAGGTGGGTGAGTCTTATCTTCCTTTTCTGTGTTTTCATGGTGTGCTTCAATACTAAAGACATACTGACCTGGAAACAGACAGCCCCCAAATCTTCCCTTGGTGTCATTACTGAAGCCTACCAAATGCAGCCATATGCTCTAGTGCAAAGCATTATCCGATACAGTGGTCTCTGTAGTACTTTCTGCAGCCTTTTAGAGAATTATCATATGATATCATAGCTGTGGCAGCTGAGGACTGGGAGAACAACTTGTGCTGGATGGTCTCATCTAGCAATAACTTGATGGTATGGTACACCTCATCAGTGATGGCACATTCAAAATCCACTATATGTGTAATGCAATTTGCTACCTGCATAAAGAAGGTGGTAGATGCATAAGCATGCTTCTATATAGTATCCATCACTTTGGATTACTTATATGAGCAATGGACAGCTGGACTTTGTGAAGTCAGAGCCTTTTAAAGAGGATTTGCTAAGATGAGGTAATTCTTGGGTGGCTTAGTCCACAAGTTCCACTTTCTCAGAGGCTAAAGGATGCAGTCAAACTTTTAAGGGAATAAGGTCACTATGTTGGGGTTTTCTGAAGCTACTTAGGTGGCATCTTTGAGGACACCAGTCAAAGCAGGAACCAGGCAGGATGAATTTAGAGTAGACCTGCAGGCCTTCAGCAGCCCACTCTGCAAATAAGGTACTTGGTCAATGTATCTACCTCCATTTTGGCATGGGTTCCAAATATTCCCTAAGCTTAGGTCATCAAGGAAGATGCAAAGGAGTTGGTATTCCACTTGTCATCTACATCTACAGAGGGGAAAGTCCACAGGAGAATCGGGGTGTTTAGTCTTAAACCAGGCCTTCTTGAACCTCTTCCAAGGAGAATTGTGGAACAGACCCTCTTTGACGAAGATATCTAGTAGGAGGTCCATATGGGCTATGATCTCTTGGACCTGCTACTGACAGGTTGGAAAGCTGAGTTCTAAGGAATAGGCTATTTTAGTAAGGGAAATGCCAAGACTAGAGGTAAAACAAGAATCTGAAAGGAACCACTACAATACTGTTTCTTGTTCCATGCTAACATCAAGATCAAGAACTGCATCAGTATTTTGAGACTACATGATGAGACTCTACAGCCAGGCACATTGGTCCCAGCACTAGTACTGGCACAGAGATCACCACAGGTGCTGAAAATAAAGGCATCAACAAAATCAGCACTGATGAGCTACCACCGCTGGAAGTACTGATACTATAGTACTCAGCATTAATACTGGAAGTATTGGCACTACAGTACTCAGCATTAATACTGGAAGTACTGTCACTATAGTACTCAGCATTGATACTGGCTTCAGTATCAGCACTGATAATATCAGGGATGGTGTTGACATCCTGAGGACTGGTAGTAAGTATAATTGGCATTGATACTGACTTCAGTATCAGCACTGATAATATCAGGGATGGGTATAATAACTGTAGTATCAGGGAGGAAAAGTGAGACTTTGGCAGTGGAAATACACTGCCAAAGAATATTTCAATCCAGCAGAAACAGCAGGAGAATGAATACCAAAACACCTTGCCTGGATTTCTGGGTCTAACTACAAGTTTCTGGGCACAAAAGAAGCAATCCTGTCCAGTGGTGCCACTATTAATGGCACCAAATTCACCTTTTAATATAAAACATTTGCAACTTTAACAGAGATTTTCTTTTTAACGGGTCCATTTTTTTGAGTGGGTAAAGTTAGATAAACTTGGCTTCCCTTTTTTAGTATGGGAGGCCAAATCCATTTCAGAAGGACATTAAAAAAATCTGACAAATCAGTCTCTTCCACCTAGCAATAGATTACCTGTCCTATACAGTAATTCTTCCACCACTGTCTCATCTGTGGAATGAGTGTTGTGTCTTTGTAAATGTGTATGTCCTAGACCCAAGGCATAAAAACATTTTTCTGAAAAAAAAGTGCAAGAAAATAGAGAAAAAGAGAATACGCAGCCATTAAATGGGTTGTAGAAAGATACAATGCTATAGAAAGATTTTTTTTCCTCAGAAGAGAACAACATCTTATCACAAACTACCAGAAAAGGTAGTCTGGGACCACTTTTTCTCACCCAGTGTTGCGCTTAACAAAAATAATCTCTAAAAGTTTGACATGCAGTTACATAGTAACTTGGAAAACTTCAATTGCTGTGCAGTCCTAATGCTAACCATCATTACTCCGTGCAGAAGACGGGCTTCCTTTTATTGCATCATTTTATATATTACTTCCAGAGTCCATGTTGAAAATAAATTGAGGACAGTACTATATATAGTTAATGTTTCTGTTTCGCAGGTGCCTGGCTGGGTTTATATTTCTAAGAAACTGTGACAGACTTCCAATTCTCAGTATTAGGCCTTTTTTAAAATGAGCTATAACTTCATATCATAAAGCAAATACTAAGGAAAATATTAAAATATTATTGTTTTAAATGTAAGTTGTTGTTTCCCCAAGCACATTAAATAACCTGTCAAAAGAAAAATGAAATAACTTGATAATCTGAGTTCTCCTGAAAACAATAAATATACTTTAATGCTTCTCAGCTTCAGTGCATTACTGGACAAAATGCCTTCCTTTTCAATAATGTACTTGAAATTTTGATCCATCTAATTACATTATTTCAGTCTTAAGTTAAGCTTTCCTTCTTCCTCTTTTCAAAATTAGTTCATTCTCAAGGTATGATACAAATTTAATTATAACTGGACATGGAGAGATACCACAGGATCTGTGAGCATCTTGTTGACTCCCCCCAGTACTCAGAGCATAGCAAGGTCAATAGGCACCCTGTGTAGTAGTCCTATTTGACACAGACCCCAACCTTTGTTTGAAGCTGAGAATTAAAAAAAGGAAAGGCCCAGCTTAAGGATCAAGAAAAGAAAAAGACATCGGTGGTGGTTAGTGTTGCTGCCTCACAGCAATAGGTTCTCCGGTTCGATCCTCGGCTGGGGTGCCTTCTGTGTGGAGTCTGCATGTCCTCCCTGTGGTTGCCTGGGTTTCCTCCGGGTGCTCCAGTTTCCTCCCACATCCCAAACACATGCTGTAGGTGGACTGGACACTCCAAATTGGCCCTAGGTGTGAGTGAGTGTGTGTGTGTGCCTTCTGTGGAAGGTTGGGCGCCGGGCTGGCAACTCAACACCGTAAAACTCCACTGCCAATCATGAGCGGACAGGTGATCCGCTGTGGTGACCCCTAACCGGGAAAAGCCGAAAGAAGAAGAAGATATATATATGTGTGTGTGTGTGTGTGTGTGTGTGTGTGTGTGTGTGTGTGTGTGTGTGTGTGTGTGTGTGTGTGTGTGTGTGTGTATGTATTCATACACACTCCCACACACACACACACACACACACATACACACATATATATGTGTATATATATATATATATATATATATATATATATATATGGGATCCATACTGTTGCTTGAAATCATGTTTACCCAAAAGGTAAATGGCCGAGCACACTTTCGTGAAAGAGAAGTAAAAAAAAAAATGTAAAAAAATGGCAACTGAGCGATGTGGGCTGTTGCTTACATCATGGTACAGTGGGGGAAAGGGAATATTCCCTTTTCCCCATTGTAGTACGATCTTGGAGTGAGAATATAAAAGTAGGGGTGTGTGGGGGGTGCAGAGGGGCTTGCCCCCCTGCATAAACATGATGACTGTTATTCCATTTTTTTTTTTTTTTTTTTTTCGCGAAAGTGCATTTTCGGTAGAAATGCACTTTCACGAAAGTGTGCTCGGCCATTTACGTTTCGAGTAAACGTGATTTCCAGGAGTAGTCCTAGATCCATAAATATATATATATATATATATATATATATATATATATATATATATATATACATGCATACACATATATAAATGTATATACGTATACGTCTGGAGCTGTAAGGGTAATGACAGATGAAATAAGTCATATGACAAAGCTCTCAATTAACCAATAAGTCCATATCCTTTTTCTCACTTGTTGTAATCAGCTCTGAGTAGTGAACAAAAAGATAAGACTGTAGATATAACAAGCAGAAATTACTTTCCTTTGCAGGGTAGCTAGGCTCATATTCCAAGACAGAGTTAGCAACTGTGAGAATTTACCCTAAGTGACTCCTACAGGATGTGTACCTGGTACAACCCACAAAAAGGAAGTCCAGGCCCAAGTCCAGGTCACATTGAACAGGATACACCTCTCGGCTAGCCTAGGAATGTGAGGATCCAATTGGATTAGCTGGCTTCTCCTGCTGGGGAATTTGGGTCTACCTTGCTTCATCTGCTACTACAGCAACCCTTAACAAGACAAGCAGTTTAAAAATGAATGGTTGAACATTAATATTACACATACAAACACTTTAAATTGGGGTTCTCTTTAATCGTTTGCGTGCTTAACTGTCTCATAATTTTCATTTGGTACAAAGGGTAACCTAGTTAGATATGTTCTGTCAAACTGGACATACAGTACCTGAAACTAACAGTGCTACCAGGAAAAGTTTCTTGACATCTGTAAAACTCCAAGTGCTTCAACTGTACAGAGTACAGTCTATACCAGTACTGTGTTTAGGGTAAAAACGTTTTGGCATTATATAGCATAGCTAGGGTGGGGCGAGATGGATAACTGCCCTGGGTGCAAAGTGTTGGGGGATGCACAGTCAGCTGAACCCGATATATGTCTACCGTCAAACCTGAGCACTGCAGTGTTCCGTGTGTGGTCTAAACTGTAGCAGCTGCTTGTTATGTTTAAAAGTAAAAAATACCTTTTTTTAAGTAACACCAGAGTGCTGTAGTGCTCCTTACAGTGAGGATATTAACTGTAGCAATCAGTTTGTGACAGTTTATAACAGTAAAAAAATTCATATATATATATATATATATATATATATATGTTTATATATATATATATATATATATATATATATATATATATATATATATATTTTATTTTTTTTTAAATAAAAGGGAGGAAGGCAGGGGGCAGGGCAAACACATGGGGCTTGAATGGCTGGGCAGGAGGGGTCTGTGTCTAATTAGCGTGCTAGTAGAAAGAATACCCTTTTCATTTTTTTTTTCTTTTTCTTTTTTTTTTTACTCTTCTTTGAAAGAGCTGGATGAGCCAGCTATGCTTCTGTTACATGGAATCAAGAACTACTGAATTCTAATTTCCTAGCTGCTGTATTCAGTACATGATGGATGTTAAGTACAGCTGTGAAAGACAAGTGGGTAAGATGAGATGTGCAGCACAAGCATGATTAACGCAGCTATGAAGAAAGCAGGAAAACCAAGCTTGATATCTAAAAGGGTGGCCTAATGGTTAAGGTGTTTGCCTTACAAACACAAGGTGCAGGGTTTGAGTCTCACAAGGGATAACTGGCTAGGCTTAAAATGGCTCGCAAGGGCAGTTAGCTTAGTACTAACCTAGGAACCTAAAAAGTTACACCACTTTAGAAGACTGCTATCAAAAAAGCAGTGGCTAACATCAACTCAGTGGAAGGAGACACAAGACATGTTACAGTAAAGCCTACACTAAGTGTAAACCATTCTGAGTAAACAGAAAACACTGATTTTCCTGTTGTCTTAAATATCAGGGGGGATTCATAAAAGTTAACCACAAACCGTAGACAACCTGTACACTTAATGAAATCTTTCTGAGTGACTAGAAAGCACAAAAAATGTGGTAGGGATGTTCGTGAATACAGATCTTATGCACTTAGTGTAGGAGTTAATGAATCTGAACTACCAAGTTTGTAGTTTGCTTTCATTTCCTTTTATGAGTTTCCCACCACCCTCCTCTGAACCTTCCTCAAGTTATGCATCTTTTCCTTCCATATCTTTTGTCACATTTGAATGGAAATATTTTAAATTTTAGATCTGCTCTCTCTCTGTTCTGCTTTATCTGTTTAAACTTTTCTATTTATGACACATTTATTTTCTTTAACAGGCATTTGTTTTGAAATGCTTACTGTTCTTCTTTCTTTTTACATTTTAATAAAAACAAATGAGTAACATTACACACAAGATGCAAACCATGATCAGTCAGTAGTACACAATGACCAGACAGCAGTACATTTACATACAGAACAATGCTGTCAGACATTATGGAAATGCACATCTTTTCACGTTGAATTTATTTCACTTACTAATATGCTAAAAGAAAAATGATTCATTACAGAACAGCATTCTGATTAGTAAACATACACATAAATTCAGAAACTCCAGGGGACTGCATGTCATTTTATAAAGAAATTATTTGGTGCTTTACTTTTTTACATTTAGAAGGTTATTTATTTAACAAAAGGAACTTTCCTGTTAATGTACTACAGTCACATTATCTGGCTTACTAGTTTATATTTAATTGGCACAACACAGGTTATATTTCCTGGTTATTATGGCCTTATAATGTGGCTTCAACATGTTTTTCTGACTGGCCTATCACATGTTTTTCTTATTAGTTTCTTTGTAATCATTTTTATGGACAAAGGTCCCATTAAACTAAGGCTTTCCTGTCTATGTGTCCTGATGTGCTCTAATCTCTTCCTCTTAGCTTTCAGTGTAGAGAGTCTAATATATGAGATCATCAGGCATCCAGAATCTTCCTCAGCCCCACTGAACGGCATAAGAGCTACCACTGAAGGAGTAAGCATCTGTAACTGCTGTTTGGTATATACCGTTTATTTTGTTTTATGTGTAATAGAACTCATTGATAAAGCTTTTATAGATGAAATCATAGGTTGTGACTTGAATAAAGCTCCATTTTATGAAAAAACTGTGCGGTGAAGTTTTTTTTTACTCTGAATTTTCTATCTATATACACACATCCACACATATGTATATATGTACATATGTGTGTATGTTTGCAATGAAAATTTCAAAGCACAAAATCTTGAACATCAAAATCCTGAAACTGCAGCACAACTGCTCTCTGAATAAGGGAGGTAACAGGGGGATTCCACAAACACTGCCACCACAGAAGCTTTAGCAACTCTAGCATGGATTGAAGAAGAACAAGTTGCATACTTGGTCTTCCTGAAGACAAAAGCTAGAGAACAGTTTCTATCTACAGAAAGGGCATCCTCCTCACCATGCTTCCTTTATGTGGTATGGACACCTGGTCAGGACCACCGGAAGGATACCTAAGTGCTGTGGAAGGAAGACAAAAGCTGGAGAAAAGTTCCTATCTACAGAAAGGGCATCCTCCTCACCACGCTTCCTTTATGTGACATGGATACCTGGTCAGGACCACTGGAAGGACACCTAGGTGCTGTGCAAGCCTGCAATGGAGTACACAAAACTTTCAGCTTTGCCAGTTCCCGTCTCTTCCTCTTATCTTTCAGTGTAGAGAGTCTATTATATGAAGTCATCAGACCCCAAGTGCCCACTACAAAACTGTCATGCAGAGTCTGCAAGGAATGCTACCACAAATGTAGTAAACTTCCCTGAAGTGACCCTCTCCTAAACATTTAAAGCACACATGTATGCCTATGCTGGGATGCAATTTTGCTCCCACACTTTTTTTGAACTCTATAGAGTACTTTTCCTCCATGATAAATTCAGTGCAGCAATCAAGCAGCTAAAATGTGACTACCAAACAGCAGCAATAAACTAAGAGCTCAGAACTACTACTTTTAACTATATACCACCCACTAGAGTAATGAACTATACTGCAAGACCTAATAAGGGGGGCAACCAGCAATACTGACAGAAATTTTGCAAGAAAAGAAACAAATTAACATAAAAA